>NW_027640775.1:0-71000 GCF_949752795.1 Hyperoodon ampullatus
TGTGCTTTAATGGCGATTCCAACGTACCTCTTGAAATCTGTTTCCTGCTATTCTGCCTCGCTTTCAAGTCCGCCTCGTTGCCTTCCTTCAACAGATTTTTGGACGATAGTTGTCCTTTATTACTCGGCCAGTTTGTGAATTGCTGTGCCCCTGAGCTCCATTTTTCAACTCGTTTTTGGTGAGCTGACCGCAAGTCCAAAATTTTGTTTCAGGACCTATGCTGGTTCCCGGTGGGGGGCTGAGAATTTGGTTAATTCTTCTTCCTGCCGGGAAATTACAGTGATATGTGCACGTCCAAATGCCTAACAGCTACTCTCTCATTGGTTCTCCCTCTTCCCTTTCATCCTCTGCCAAATTGGCAACCTGTGTGAACCAGGAGGTTAAAGGGGCTCTCTCTCCAAGTTGGGAGGTTGATAGTAAAGCAGATGGAAAGTCAAACTGGAGCACCAGGAGAGGGACTATTCATTGAGTTTTAGAAACCATTCGTATTCACAGTGTGTCCGTTCTCTAGGTTCCCTGTACATGTTATAACTGTAGTAATATTCCCTTCAATCTGGAGAGTTGGGACCCATGGAATGGGTGCAAGGCATTTGTGCTTTAAAGGGTCTGCATTTGCTCATCGAATCTCACCAATCGTCTCAGTCCCAAGTGTCCCTCCTTATGCCACATCCAGCTGTAATTGTAGATATGTTCATTCCAGGATTCTTCAGAGATCCTGAAGGAATTGTAAAGAATTTCCCAGTTTTTTTGGTTTGTTTTTGAAATTCCATTTTATAGTGGTTTTGAGCTGATTCTCGCTGCCATGTTTATGCCAGTGTAGACACACTTGATTCCCTTACGAAGACATATCAATACATAGGTTTTAAGATTCTTACTAGTCAGATATATTCCTCTGCGGGAAATATGGGGTTTTGAGTCCCTTTCACTGAGGAAGGTGTAGGTCTTGTCTATTCCATAGTTGGTTTTTGGAACGGTACCTGTGCTTATATCAAACTCTGGTTTTATGCATCACCCCACCTCTCCTTCCCCCTTAAGCAGGCATAAGAGTGTTTTCTAAATGTGAGACACTGTTCTCTTTCCTAACTCAGTTCAAGTGTAGCCATGTTTACAGGATCTTCATAAGTGATATCTTATGATAATTTTCTTTTTCTGTGTGACTTATTTCACTTAGAATCATCGTACCTGAATCCACCCATTTTGCTGCTACTGGTCTTATGACATTGATTTCATGGCTGAGGGATATTCCATCGTATGTAAGTACCACAATTTTTTGAACCATTTTTATATTTCCTGGGATATTTTTTTTTTTTTTTTTTTTTTTTTTTGCGGTAGGCGGGCCTCTCACTGTTGTGGCCTCTCCCCTTGCGGAGCACAGGCTCTGGAGCACAGGCTCAGCGGCCACGGCTCACGGGCCCAGCCGCTCCGCGGCACGTGGGATCCTCCCAGACCGGGGCACGAACCCGCGTCCCCTGCATCGGCAGGCGGACTCTCAACCACTGCGCCACCAGGGAAGCCTTCCTGGGATATTTAAGGTGTACCCAAGTTGAGGTCCTTGTAAGCAGTGCAGCCCTAAATTTTGGGGTGGCTCTGTCTTATTGATTTTCAGTTTTCCCAAGGTATATTCCCTAGACTGGAAGTGCCCTTGGCTCTGTAGCTCTGTTCTTTACTTGTTTTAGGGAACACAATGCACTCCTCCAGAGAGGCAGTTGGCAATTTACATCCCGCCCATCAGCATAAAAGGCTCCCAGTTCTCCAGGGCCTGTCTTGCCTTTCTGGTTTTTACACATTTTGTGGATGTCCCTTTTGACTGCTGGGAAGTGATACTTCTTTGTAGTGCAGATTTGCATTGCCCGCTTGCTTGCTTGGCCAAAAAGGGCGTATGCGTTTTCTCCTGAATATATTCAGGAGAGAACACATACGCCCTTTTTGGTCAAGTGCATCATTGTCGAAGTTGTGCCCCTCTTCCTGTGCTTTAAAGGCGATTCCAACGTACCTCTTGAAATCTGTTTCCTGCTATTCTGCCTCGCTTTCAAGTCTGCCTCGTTGCCTTCCCTCAACAGATTTTTGGACTATAGTTGTCCTTTATTACTCGGCCTGTTTGTGAATTGCTGTGCCCCTGAGCTCCATTTTTCAACTCGTTTTTGGTGAGCTGACCGCAAGTCCAAAATTTTGGTTCAGGACCTATACTGGTTCCCGGTGGGTGGCTGAGACTTTGGTTAAGTCTTCTTCCTGCCGGGAAATTACAGTGATATGTGCCCGTCCAAAAGCCTAACAGCTACTCTCTCATTGGTTCTCCCTCTTCCCTTTCATCCTCTGCCAAATTGGCAACCTGTGCGAACCAGGAGGTTAAAGGGGATGTCTCTCCAAGTTGGGAGGTTGTTAGTAAAGCTGATGGCAAGTCAAACCGGAGCACCAGGAGAGGGACTATTCGTTGAGTTTTAGAAACCTTTCGTATTCACAGTGTGTCTGTTCTCTAGGTTTACCGTACATGTTATCGCTGTAGTAATATTCCCTTCAACCTGGAGAGTGGGGACCCATGGAATGGTTGCCAGGCATTTGTTCTTTAAAGGGTCTGCATTTGCTCACCCAATCTCACCAATCGTCTCAGTCCCAAGTGAACCTCCTTATGCCACATCCAGCTGTCGTTGTAGATAGGGTCATTCCAGGTTTCATCAGAGACCCTGAAGGAATTGTAAAGAATTTCCCTGTTGTTTTGTTTTGTTTTTGAAATTCGTTTTTGTAGTGGGTTTGAGCTGATTCTCGCTGCCATGTTTATGCCAGTCTAGACACACTTGATTCCCTTAGAGAGACATATCAATACATAGGTTTTAAGATTCTTACTAGTCAGATATATTCCTCTGAGAGAAATATGGGGTTTTGAGTCCCTTTCACTGAGGAAGGTGTAGGTCTTGTCTATTCCATAGTTGGTTTTTGGAACGGTACCTGTGCTTATATCAAACTCTGGTTTTATGCATCACCCCACCTCTCCTTCCCCCTTAAGCAGGCATAAGAGTGTTTTCTAAATGTCAGACTCTGTTCTCTTTCCTAACTCAGTTCAAGTGTAGCCATGTTTACAGGATCTTCATAAGTGATATCTTATGATAAGTTTCTTTTTCTCTGTGACTTATTTCACTTAGAATCATCGTACCTGAATCCACCCATTTTGCTGCTACTGGTTTGTGACATTGATTTCTTGGCGGAGTTATATTCCATCGTACGTTAGTACCACAATTTTTGAACCATTTTTATATTTCCTGGGATATTTAAGGTGTACCCAAGTTGAGGTCCTTGTAAGCAGTGCAGCCCTAAATTTTGGGGTGGCTCTGTCTTATTGATTTTCAGAATTCCCAAGGTATATTCCCTACACTGGAAGTGCCCTTGTCTCTGTATCTCTGTTCTTACTTGTTTTAGGGAACACAATATACTCCTCCAGAGAGGCAGTTGGCAATTTACATCCCGCCCATCAGCATAAAAAGGCTCCCTGTTCTCCAGGGCCTGTCTTGCCTTTCTGGTTTTTACACATTTTGTGGATGTCCCTTTTGACCGGTGGGAAGTGATACTTCTTTGTAGTGCAGATTTGCATTGCCCGCTTGCTTGCTTGGCCAAAAAGGGCGTATGCGTTTTCTCCTGAATATATTCAGGAGAAAACGCATACGCCCTTTTTAGCCAAGTGAATCATTGTCGTAGTTGTGCCCCTCTTCCTGTGCTTTAAAGGCGATTCCAACGTACTTCTTGAAATCTGTTTCCTGCTATTCTGTCTCGCTTTCAAGTCTGCCTTTTTGCCTTCCCTCAACAGATTTTTGTACGATAGTTGTCCTTTATTACTCGGCCAGTTTGTGAATTGCTATGTCCCTTAGCTCCATTTTGCGAGTCGTTCTTTGTGAGCTGACCGCAAGTCCAAAATTTTGGTTCAGGACCTATGCTGGTTCCCGGTGGTGGGCTGAGACTTTGGTTAATTCCTCTTCCTGCCGGGAAGTTAGAGTGATATGTGCCCGTCCAAATGCCTAACAGCTACTCTCTCAGTGGTTCTCCCTTTTCCCTTTCATCCTCTGCCAAATTGGCAACCTGTGCGAACCAGGAGGTTAAAGGGGCTGTCTCTCCAAGTTGGGAGGTTGATAGTAAAGCAGATGGAAAGTCCAACCAGAGCACCAGGAGAGGGACTATTCGTTGAGTTTTAGAAACCTTTCGTATTCACAGTGTGTCCGTTCTCTAGGTTTCCTGTACATGTTATAGCTGTAGTAATATTCCCTTCAACCTGGAGAGTTGGGACGCATGGAATGGGTGCCAGACATTTGTGCTTTAAAGGGTCTGCATTTGCTCACCCAATCTCACCAATCCTCTCAGTCCCAAGTGTCCAGCCTTATGCCACATCCAGCTGTCGTTGTAGATAGGGTCATTCCAGGTTTCATCAGAGGCCTTGAAGGAATTGTAAAGAATTTCCCAGTTTTTTTGTTTTGTTTTTGAAATTCCTTTTTATAGTGGGTTTGAGCTGATTCTCGCTGCCATGTTTATGCCAGTCTAGACACACTTGATTCCCTTACGGAGACATATCAATACATAGGTTTTAAGATTCTTACTAGTCAGATATATTCCTCTGCGGGAAATATGGTGTTTTGAGTCCCTTTCACTGAGGAAGGTGTAGGTCTTGTCTATTCCATATTTGGTTTTTGGAATGGTTCCCTGTGCTTATATCAAACTCTGGTTTTATGCATCACCCCACCTCTCCTTCACCCTTAAGCAGGCAAAAGAGTGTTTTCTAAATGTGAGACACTGTTCTCTTTCCTAACTCAGTTCAAGTGTAGCCATGTTTACAGGATCTTCATAAGTGATATCTTATGATAAGTTTATTTTTCTGTGTGACTTATTTCACTTAGAATCATCGTACCTGAATCCAACCATTTTGCTGCTACTGGTCTTATGACATTGATTTCATGGCTGAGGGATATTCCATCATACGTAAGTACCACAATTTTTTGAACCATTTTTATATTTCCTGGGATATTTAAGGTGTACCCAAGTTGAGGTCCTTGTAAGCAGTGCAGCCCTAAATTTTGGGGTGGCTCTGTCTTATTGATTTTCAGTTTTCCCAAGGTATATTCCCTAGCCTGGAAGTGCCCTTGGCTCTGTAGCTCTGTTGTTTACTTGTTTTAGGGAACACAATGCACGTCTCCAGAGAGGCAGTTGGTAATTTACATCCCGCCCATCTGCATAACAAGGCTCCCTGTTCTCCAGGGCCTGTCTTGCCTTTCTCGTTTTTACACATTTTGTGGATGTCCCTTTTGACCGGTGGGAAGTGATACTTCTTTGTAGTGCAGATTTGCATTGCCCGCTTGCTTGCTTGGCCAAAAAGGGCGTATGCGTTTTCTCCTGAATATATTCAGGAGAAAACGCTTACGCCCTTTTTGGCCAAGTGCATCATTGTCGAAGTTGTGCCCCTCTTCCTGTGCTTTAAAGGTGATTCCAACGTATCTCTTGAAATCTGTTTCCTGCTATTCTGCCTCACTTTCAAGTCTTCCTCGTTGCCTTCCCTCAACAGATTTTGGGACGAAGGTTGTCCTTTATTACTCGGCCGGTTTGTGAATTGCTGTGCCCCTGAGCTCCATTTTTCAACTCGTTTTTTGTGAGCTGACCGCATGTCCAAAATTATGGTTCAGGACCTATGCTGGTTCCCGGTGGGTGGCTGAGACTTTGGTTAATTCTTCTTCCTGCTGGGAAATTAGAGTGATATGTGCCCGTCCAAATGCCTAACAGCTACTCTCTCATTGGTTCTCCCTCTTCCCTTTCATCCTCTGCCAAATTGGCAACCTGTGCGAACTAGGAGGTTAAACGGGCTGTCTCTCCAATTTGGGAGGATGATAGTAAAGCAGATGGAAAGTCAAACCGGAGCACCAGGAGAGGGACTATTCGTTGAGTTTTAGAAACCTTTCGTATTCACAGTGTGTCCGTTCTCTAGGTTTCCCGTACATGTTATAGCTGTAGTAATATTCCCTTCAACCTTAAGAGTTCGGACCCATGGAATGGGTGCCAGGCATTTGTGCTTTAAAGGGTCTGCATTTGCTCACCCAATCTCACCAATCTTCTCAGTCCCAAGTGTCCCTCCTTATGCCACATCCAGCTGTCATTGTAGATAGGGTCATTCCAGGGTTCATCAGAGACCCTGACGGAATTGTAAAGAATTTCCCAGTTTTTTTGTTTTGTTTTTGAAATTCCTTTTTATAGTGGGTTTGAGCTGATTCTCGCTACCATGTTTATGCCAGTCTAGACACACTTGATTCCCTTACGGAGACATATCAATACATAGGTTTTAAAATACTTACTAGTCAGATGTATTCCTCTGCGGGAAATATGGGGTTTTGAGTCCCTTTCACTGAGGAAGGTGTAGGTCTTGTCTATTCCATAGTTGGTTTTTGGAACGGTACCTGTGCTTATATCAAACTCTGGTTTTATGCATCACCCCACCTCTCCTTCCCCCTTAAGCAGGCATAAGAGTGTTTTCTAAATGTCAGACTCTGTTCTCTTTCCTAACTCAGTTCAAGTGTAGCCATGTTTACAGGATCTTCATAAGTGATATCTTATGATAAGTTTCTTTTTCTCTGTGACTTATTTCACTTAGAATCATCGTACCTGAATCCACCCGTTTTGCTGCTACTGGTTTGTGACTTTGATTTCATGGCTGAGTGATATTCCATCGTACGTTAGTACCATAATTTTTGAACCATTTTTATATTTCCTGGGATATTTAAGGTGTACCCAAGTTGAGGTCCTTGTAAGCAGTGCAGCCCTAAATTTTGGGGTGGCTCTGTCTTATTGATTTTCAGAATTCCCAAGGTATATTCCCTAGACTGGAATTGCCCTTGTCTCTGTATCTCTGTTCTTACTTGTTTTAGGGAACACAATATACTCCTCCAGAGAGGCAGTTGGCAATTTACATCCCGCCCATCAGCATAAAAAGGCTCCCTGTTCTCCAGGGCCTGTCTTGCCTTTCTGGTTTTTACACATTTTGTGGATGTCCCTTTTGACCGGTGGGAAGTGATACTTCTTTGTAGTGCAGATTTGCATTGCCCGCTTGCTTGCTTGGCCAAAAAGGGCGTATGCGTTTTCTCCTGAATATATTCAGGAGAAAACGCATACACCCTTTTTGGCCAAGTGCATCATTGTCGTAGTTGTGCCCCTCTTCCTGTGCTTTAAAGGCGATTCCACCGTACCTCTTGAAATCTGTTTCCTGCTATTCTGCCTCGCTTTCAAGTCTGCCTCGTTGCCTTCCCTCAACAGATTTTTCGACGATAGTTGTCCTTTATTACTCGGCCAGTTTGTGAATTGCTATGTCCCTTAGCTCCATTTTGCAAGTCGTTCTTTGTGAGCTGACCGCAAGTCCAAAATTTTGGTTCAGGACCTATGCTGGTTCCCGGTGGGGGGCTGAGACTTTGGTTAATTCTTCTACCTGCCGGGAAGTTAGAGTGATATGTGCCCGTAAAAATGCGTAACAGCTACTCTCTGATTGGTTCTCCCTTTTCCCTTTCATCCTCTGCCAAATTGGCAACCTGTGCGAACCAGTAGGTTAAAGGGGCTGTCTCTCCAAGTTGGGAGGTTGATAGGAAAGCAGATGGAAAGTCAAACCGGAGCACCAGGAGAGGGACTATTCGTTGAGTTTTAGAAACCTTTCGTATTCACAGTGTGTCCGTTCTCTAGGTTTCCCGTACATGTTATAACTGTAGTAATATTCCCTTCAACCTGGAGAGTTGGGACCCATGGAATGGGTGCATGCATTATTGCTTTGAAGGGTCTGAATTTGCTCACCCAATCTCACCAATCCGCTCAGTCCCAATTGTCCAGCCTTATGCCACATCCTGCTGTAGTTGTAGATAGAGTCATTCCAGGTTTCATCAGAGACCCTGATGGAATTATAAAGATATTCCCAGTTTTTTTGTTTTGTTTTTGAAATTCCTTTTTATAGTGGGTTTGAGCTGATTCTCGCTGCCATGTTTATGCCAGTCTAGACACACTTGATTCACTTACGGAGACATATCAATCCATAGGTTTTAAGATTCTTACTAGTCAGATATATTCCTCTGCGGGAAATATGGGGTTTTGAGTCCCTTTCACTTAAGAAGGTGTAGGTCTTGTCTATTCCATAGTTGGTTTTTGGAATGGTACCTGTGCTAATATCAAACTCTGGTTTTATGCATCACCCCACCTCTCCTTCCCCCTTAAGCAGGCATAAGAGAGTTTTCTAAATGTGAGACACTGTTCTCTTTCCTAACTCAGTTCAAGTGTAGCCATATTTACAGGATCTTCATAAGTGATATCTTATGATAAGTTTCTTTTTCTCTGTGACTTATTTCACTTAGAATCATCGTACCTGATTCCACCCATTTTGCTGCTACTGGTCTTATGACATTGATTTCATGGCTGAGGGATATTCCATCGTATGTAAGTACCACAATTTTTTGAACCATTTTTATATTTCCTGGGATATTTAAGGTGTACCCAAGTTGAGGTCCTTGTAAGCAGTGCAGCCCTAAATTTTGGGGTGGCTCTGTCTTATTGGTTTTCAGTTTTCCCAAGGTATATTCCCTAGACTGGAAGTGCCCTTGGCTCTGTAGCTCTGTTGTTTACTTGTTTTAGGGAACACAATGCACTCCTCCAGAGAGGCAGTTGGCAATTTACATCCCGCCCATCAGCATAAAAAGGCTCCCAGTTCTCCAGGGCCTGTCTTGCCTTTCTGGTTTTTACACATTTTGTGGATGTCCCTTTTGACCGCTGGGAAGTGATACTTCTTTGTAGTGCAGATTTGCATTGCCCGCTTGCTTGCTGGGCCAAAAAGGGCGTATGCGTTTTCTCCTGAATATATTCAGGAGAGAACACATACGCCCTTTTTGGTCAAGTGCATCATTGTCGAAGTTGTGCCCCTCTTCCTGTGCTTTAAAGGCGATTCCAACGTACCTCTTGAAATCTGTTTCCTGCTATTCTGCCTCGCTTTCAAGTCTGCCTCGTTGCCTTCCCTCAACTGATTTTTGGACGATAGTTGTCCTTTATTACTCGGCCAGTTTGTGAATTGCTGTGCCCCTGAGCTCCATTTTTCAACTCGTTTTTGGTGAGCTGACCGCAAGTCCAAAATTTTGGTTCAGGACCTATACTGGTTCCCGGTGGGTGGCTGAGACTTTGGTTAATTCTTCTTCCTGCCGGGAAATTACAGTGATATGTGCCCGTCCAAAAGCCTAACAGCTACTCTCTCATTGGTTCTCCCTCTTCCCTTACATCCTCTGCCAAATTGGCAACCTGTGCGAACCAGGAGGTTAAAGGGCCTGTCTCTCCAAGTTGGGAGGTTGTTAGTAAAGCTGATGGCAAGTCAAACCGGAGCACCAGGAGAGGGACTATTCGTTGAGTTTTAGAAACCTTTCGTATTCACAGTGTGTCTGTTCTCTATGTTTACCGTACATTTTATAGCTGTAGTAATATTCCCTTCAACCTGGAGAGTGGGGACCCATGGAATGGTTGCCAGGCATTTGTTCTTTAAAGGGTCTGCATTTGCTCACCCAATCTCACCAATCGTCTCAGTCCCAAGTGAACCTCCTTATGCCACATCCAGCTGTCATTGTAGATAGGGTCATTCCAGGTTTCATCAGAGACCCTGAAGGAATTGTAAAGAATTTCCCTGTTGTTTTGTTTTGTTTTTGAAATTCGTTTTTGTAGTGGGTTTGAGCTGATTCTCGCTGCCATGTTTATGCCAGTCTAGACACACTTGATTCCCTTAGAGAGACATATCAATACATAGGTTTTAAGATTCTTACTAGTCAGATATATTCCTCTGCGAGAAATATGGGGTTTTGAGTCCCTTTCAGTGAGGAAGGTGTAGGTCTTGTCTATTCCATAGTTGGTTTTTGGAACGGTACCAGTGCTTATATCAAACTCTGGTTTTATGCATCACCCCACCTCTCCTTCCCCCTTAAGCAGGCATAAGAGTGTTTTCTAAATGTGAGACTCTGTTCTCTTTCCTAACTCAGTTCAAGTGTAGCCATGTTTACAGGATCTTCATAAGTGATATCTTATGATAAGTTTCTTTTTCTGTGTGACTTATTTCACTTAGAATCATCGTACCTGAATCCACCCATTTTGCTGCTACTGGTCTTGTGACATTGATTTCATGGCTGAGAGATATTCCATCGTACGTAAGTACCACAATTTTTTGAACCATTTTTATATTTCCTGGGATATTTAAGGTGTACCCAAGTTGAGGTCCTTGTAAACAATGCAGCCCTAAATTTTGGGGTGGCTCTGTCTTATTGATTTTCAGTTTTCCCAAGGTATATTCCCTAGACTGGAAGTGCCCTTGGCTCTGTAGCTCTGTTCTTTACTTGTTTTAGGGAACACAATGCACTCCTCCAGAGAGGCAGTTGGCAATTTACATCCCGCCCATCAGCATAACAAGGCTCCCTGTTCTCCAGGACCTGTCTTGCCTTTCTGGTTTTTACACATTTTGTGGATGTCCCTTTTGACCGGTGGGAAGTGATACTTCTTTGTAGTGCAGATTTGCATTACCCGCTTGCTTGCTTGGCCAAAAAGGGCGTATGCGTTTTCTCCTGAATATATTCAGGAGAAAACGCATACGCCCTTTTTGGCCAAGTGCATCATTGTCGAAGTTGTGCCCCTCTTCCTGTGCTTTAAAGGCGATTCCAACGTACCTCTTGAAATCTGTTTCCTTCTATTCTGCCTCGCTTTCAAGTCCGCCTCGTTGCCTTCCCTCAACAGATTTTTGGACGATAGTTGTCCTTTATTACTCGGCCAGTTTGTGAATTTCTGTGCCCCTTAGCTCCATTTTTCAACTCGTTTTTTGTGAGCTGACCGCAAGTCCAAAATTTTAGTTCAGGACCTATACTGGTTCCCGATGGGGGGCTGAGACTTTGGTTAATTCTTCTTCCTGCTGCGAAGTTAGAATGATATGTGCCCATCCAAATGCCTAACAGCTACTCTCTCATTGGTTCTCCCTCTTCCCTTTCATCCTCTGCCAATTTGGAAACCTGTGCGAACCAGGAGGTTAAAGGGGCTGTCTCTCCAAGTTGGGAGATTGATAGTAAAGCAGATGGAAAGTCAAACCGGAGCACCAGGAGAGGGACTATTCGTTGTGTTTTAGAAACCTTTCGTATTCACAGGGTGTCCGTTCTCTAGGTTTCCAGTACATGTTATAACTGTAGTAATATTCCCTTCAATCTGGAGAGTTGGGACCCATGGAATGGGTGCCATGCATTATTGCTTTAAAGGGTCTGCATTTGCTCACCCAATCTCACCAATCGTCTCAGTCCCAACTGTCCAGCCTTATGCCACATCCAGCTGTCGTTGTAGATAGGGTCATTCCAGGTTTCATCAGAGAACCTGAAGTAATTGTAAAGAATTTCCCAGTTTTTTTTGTTTTGTTTATGAAATTCCTTTTTATAGTGGGTTTGAGCTGATTCTCGCTGCCATGTTTATGTCAGTCTAGACACACTTGATTCCCTTACGGAGACATATCAATACATATGTTTTAAGATTCTTACTAGTCAGATATATTCCTCTGCGGGAAATATGGGGTTTTGAGTCCCTTTCACTGAGGAAGGTGTAGGTCTTGTCTATTCCATAGTTGGTTTTTGGAACGGTACCTGTGCTTATATCAAACTCTGGTTTTATGCATCACCCCACCTCTCCTTCCCCCTTAAGCAGGCATAAGAGTGTTTTCTAAATGTGAGACACTGTTCTCTTTCCTAAATCAGTTCAAGTGTAGCCATGTTTACAGGATCTTCATAAGTGATATCTTATGATAAGTTTCTTTTTCTGTGTGACTTATTTCACTTAGAATCATCGTATCTGAATCCACCCATTTTGCTGCTACTGGTCTTATGACATTGATTTCATGGCTGAGGGATATTCCATCGTACGTAAGTACCACTATTTTTTGAACCATTTTTATATTTCCTGGGATATTTAAGGTGTACCCAAGTTGAGGTCCTTGTAAGCAGTGCAGCCCTAAATTTTGGGGTGGCTCTGCCTTATTGATTTTCAGTTTTCCCAAGGTATATTCCCTAGACTGAAAGTGCCCTTGGCTCTGTATCTCTGTTCTTTACATGTTTTAGGGAACACAGTGCACTCCTCCAGAGAGGCAGTGGGCAATTTACATCCCGCCCATCAGCATAACAAGGCTCCCTGTTCTCCAGGGCCTGTCTTGCCTTTCTGGTTTTTACACATTTTGTGGATGTCCCTTTTGACCGGTGGGAAGTGATACTTCTTTGTAGTGCAGATTTGCATTGCCCGCTTGCTTGCTTGGCCAAAAAGGCCGTATGCGTTTTCTCCTGAATATATTCAGGAGAAAACACATACGCCCTTTTTGGCAAGTGCATCATTGTCGAAGTTGTGCCCCTCTTCCTGTGCTTTAAAGGCGATTGCAACGTACCTCTTGAAATCTGTTTCCTGCTATTCTTCCTCGCTTTCAAGTCCGCCTCGTTGCCTTCCCTCAACAGATTTTTGCACGAGAGTTATCCGTCATTACTTGGCCAGTTTGTGAATTGCTGTGCCCCTGAGCTCCATTTTTTAACTTCTTTTTTGTGAGCTGACCGCAAGACCAAAATTTTGGTTCAGGACCTATACTGGTTCCCGGTGGGTGGCTGAGACTTTGGTTAATTCTTCTTCCTCTCGGGAAATTACAGTGATATATGCCCGTCCAAATGCCTAACAGCTACTCTCTCATTGGTTCTCCCTCTTCCCTTTCATCCTCTGCCAAATTGGCAACCTGTGTGAACCAGCAGGTTAAAGGGGCTGTCTCTCCAAGTTGAGAGGTTGATAGTAAAGCATATAGGAAGTCAAACCGGAGCACCAGGAGAGGGACTATTCGTTGAGTTTTAGAAACCTTTCGTATTCACAGTGTGTCCGTTCTCTAGGTTTCCCTTACATGTTATAGCTGTAGTAATATTCCCTTTAACCTGGAGAGTTGGGACCCATGGAATGGGTTCCAGGCATTTGTGCTTTAAAGGGTCTACATTTGCTCACCCCATCTCACCAATCCTCCCAGTCCCAAGTGTCCAGCCTTATGCCACATCCAGCTGTCATTGTAGATAGGGTCATTCCAGGTTTCATCAGAGACCCTGAATGAATTGTAAAAAATTTCCCAGTTTTTTTGTTTTGTTTTTGATATTCCTTTTTATAGTGGGTTTGAGCTGATTCTCACTGCCATGTTTATTTCAGTCTAGACACACTTGATTCCCTTACAGAGACATATCAATACATAGGTTTTTAGATTCTTACTAGTCAGATATATTCCTCTGCGGGTAATATGGTGTTTTGAGTCCCTTTCACTGAGGAAGGTGTAGGTCTTGTCTATTCCATAGTTGGTTTTTGGAACGGTACCTGTGCTTATATCAAACTCTGGTTTTATGCATCACCCCACATCTCCTTCCCCCTTAAGCAGGCATAAGAGTGTTTTCTAAATGTAAGACACTGTTCTCTTTCCTAACTCAGTTCAAGTGTAGCCATGTTTACAGGATCTTCATAAGTGATATCTTATGATAAGTTTCTTTTTCTGTATGAGTTATTTCACTTAGAATCATCGTACCTGAATCCACCCATTTTGCTGCTACTGCTCTTATGAGATTGATTTCATGGCTGACGGATATTCCATCGTACATAAGTACCACCATTTTTTGAACCATTTTTATATTTCCTGGGATATTTAAGGTGTACCCAAGTTGAGGTCCTTGTAAGCAGTGCAGCCCTAAATTTTGGGGTGCCTCTGTCTTATTGATTTTCAGTTTTCCCAAGGTATATTCCCTAGACTGGAAGTGCCCTTGGCTCTGTAGCTCTGTTGTTTACTTGTTTTAGGGAACACAATGCACTCGTCCAGAGAGGCAGTTGGCAATTGACATTCCGCCCATCAGCATAACAAGGCTCCCTGTTCTCCAGGGCCTGTCTTGCCTTTCTGGTTTTTACACATTTTGTGGATGTCCCTTTTGACCGGTGGGAAGTGATACTTCTTTGTAGTGCAGATTTGCATTGCCCGCTTGCTTGCTTGGCCAAAAAGGGCGTATGCGTTTTCTCCTGAATATATTCAGGAGAAAACGCATATGCCCTTTTTGGCCAAGTGCATCATTGTCGAAGTTGTGCCCCTCTTCCTGTGCTTTAAAGCCGATTCCAACGTACCTCTTGAAATCTGTTCCCTGCTATTCTGCCTCGCTTTCAAGTCCACCTCGTTGCCTTACCTCAACAGATTTTTGGACGATAGTTGTCCTTTATTACTCGGCCAGTTTGTGAATTGCTGTGCCCCTGAGCTCCATTTTTCAACTCGTTTTTTGTGAGCTGACCGCAAGTCCAAAATTTTGGTTCAGGACCTATACTGGTTCCCGGTGGGTGGCTGAGACTTTGGTTAATTCTTCTTCCTGCCGGGAAATTACAGTGATATGTGGCCGTACAAATGCCTAACAGCTACTCTCTCATTGGATCTCCCTCTTCCCTTTCATCCTCTGCCAAATTGGCAACCTGTGCGAACCAGGAGGTTAAAGGGGCTGTCTCTCCAAGTTGGGAGGTTGATAGTAAAGCAGATGGAAAGTCAAACCGGAGCACTAGGAGAGGGACTATTCGTTGAGTTTTAGAAACCTTTCGTATTCACAGGGTGTCCGTTCTCTAGGTTTCCAGTACATGTTATAACTGTAGTAATATTCCCTTCAATCTGGAGAGTTGGGACCCATGGAATGGGTGCCATGCATTATTGCTTTAAAGGGTCTGCATTTGCTCACCCAATCTCACCAATCGTCTCAGTCCCAACTGTCCAGCCTTATGCCACATCCAGCTGTCGTTGTAGATAGGGTCATTCCAGGTTTCATCAGAGAACCTGAAGTAATTGTAAAGAATTTCCCAGTTTTTTTGTTTTGTTTTTGAAATTCCTTTTTATAGTGGGTTTGAGCTGATTCTCGCTGCCATGTTTATGTCAGTCTAGACACACTTGATTCCCTTACGGAGACATATCAATACATAGGTTTTAAGATTCTTACTAGTCAGATATATTCCTCTGCGGGAAATATGGGGTTTTGAGTCCCTTTCACTGAGGAAGGTGTAGGTCTTGTCTATTCCATAGTTGGTTTTTGGAACGGTACCTGTGCTTATATCAAACTCTGGTTTTATGCATCACCCCACCTCTCCTTCCCCCTTAAGCAGGCATAAGAGTGTTTTCTAAATGTGAGACACTGTTCTCTTTCCTAAATCAGTTCAAGTGTAGCCATGTTTACAGGATCTTCATAAGTGATATCTTATGATAAGTTTCTTTTTCTGTGTGACTTATTTCACTTAGAATCATCGTATCTGAATCCACCCATTTTGCTGCTACTGGTCTTATGACATTGATTTCATGGCTGAGGGATATTCCATCGTACGTAAGTACCACTATTTTTTGAACCATTTTTATATTTCCTGGGATATTTAAGGTGTACCCAAGTTGAGGTCCTTGTAAGCAGTGCAGCCCTAAATTTTGGGGTGGCTCTGCCTTATTGATTTTCAGTTTTCCCAAGGTATATTCCCTAGACTGAAAGTGCCCTTGGCTCTGTATCTCTGTTCTTTACATGTTTTAGGGAACACAGTGCACTCCTCCAGAGAGGCAGTTGGCAATTTACATCCCGCCCATCAGCATAACAAGGCTCCCTGTTCTCCAGGGCCTGTCTTGCCTTTCTGGTTTTTACACATTTTGTGGATGTCCCTTTTGACCGGTGGGAAGTGATACTTCTTTGTAGTGCAGATTTGCATTGCCCGCTTGCTTGCTTGGCCAAAAAGGCCGTATGCGTTTTCTCCTGAATATATTCAGGAGAAAACACATACGCCCTTTTTGGCAAGTGCATCATTGTCGAAGTTGTGCCCCTCTTCCTGTGCTTTAAAGGCGATTGCAACGTACCTCTTGAAATCTGTTTCCTGCTATTCTTCCTCGCTTTCAAGTCCGCCTCGTTGCCTTCCCTCAACAGATTTTTGCACGAGAGTTATCCATCATTACTCGGCCAGTTTGTGAATTGCTGTGCCCCTGAGCTCCATTTTTTAACTTCTTTTTTGTGAGCTGACCGCAAGACCAAAATTTTGGTTCAGGACCTATACTGGTTCCCGGTGGGTGGCTGAGACTTTGGTTAATTCTTCTTCCTCTCGGGAAATTACAGTGATATATGCCCGTCCAAATGCCTAACAGCTACTCTCTCATTGGTTCTCCCTCTTCCCTTTCATCCTCTGCCAAATTGGCAACCTGTGTGAACCAGCAGGTTAAAGGGGCTGTCTCTCCAAGTTGAGAGGTTGATAGTAAAGCATATAGGAAGTCAAACCGGAGCACCAGGAGAGGGACTATTCGTTGAGTTTTAGAAACCTTTCGTATTCACAGTGTGTCCGTTCTCTAGGTTTCCCTTACATGTTATAGCTGTAGTAATATTCCCTTTAACCTGGAGAGTTGGGACCCATGGAATGGGTTCCAGGCATTTGTGCTTTAAAGGGTCTACATTTGCTCACCCCATCTCACCAATCCTCTCAGTCCCAAGTGTCCAGCCTTATGCCACATCCAGCTGTCATTGTAGATAGGGTCATTCCAGGTTTCATCAGAGACCCTGAATGAATTGTAAAAAATTTCCCAGTTTTTTTGTTTTGTTTTTGATATTCCTTTTTATAGTGGGTTTGAGCTGATTCTCACTGCCATGTTTATTTCAGTCTAGACACACTTGATTCCCTTACAGAGACATATCAATACATAGGTTTTTAGATTCTTACTAGTCAGATATATTCCTCTGCGGGTAATATGGTGTTTTGAGTCCCTTTCACTGAGGAAGGTGTAGGTCTTGTCTATTCCATAGTTGGTTTTTGGAACGGTACCTGTGCTTATATCAAACTCTGGTTTTATGCATCACCCCACATCTCCTTCCCCCTTAAGCAGGCATAAGAGTGTTTTCTAAATGTAAGACACTGTTCTCTTTCCTAACTCAGTTCAAGTGTAGCCATGTTTACAGGATCTTCATAAGTGATATCTTATGATAAGTTTCTTTTTCTGTATGAGTTATTTCACTTAGAATCATCGTACCTGAATCCACCCATTTTGCTGCTACTGCTCTTATGAGATTGATTTCATGGCTGACGGATATTCCATCGTACATAAGTACCACCATTTTTTGAACCATTTTTATATTTCCTGGGATATTTAAGGTGTACCCAAGTTGAGGTCCTTGTAAGCAGTGCAGCCCTAAATTTTGGGGTGCCTCTGTCTTATTGATTTTCAGTTTTCCCAAGGTATATTCCCTAGACTGGAAGTGCCCTTGGCTATGTAGCTCTGTTGTTTACTTGTTTTAGGGAACACAATGCACTCGTCCAGAGAGGCAGTTGGCAATTGACATTCCGCCCATCAGCATAACAAGGCTCCCTGTTCTCCAGGGCCTGTCTTGCCTTTCTGGTTTTTACACATTTTGTGGATGTCCCTTTTGACCGGTGGGAAGTGATACTTCTTTGTAGTGCAGATTTGCATTGCCCGCTTGCTTGCTTGGCCAAAAAGGGCGTATGCGTTTTCTCCTGAATATATTCAGGAGAAAACGCATATGCCCTTTTTGGCCAAGTGCATCATTGTCGAAGTTGTGCCCCTCTTCCTGTGCTTTAAAGCCGATTCCAACGTACCTCTTGAAATCTGTTCCCTGCTATTCTGCCTCGCTTTCAAGTCCACCTCGTTGCCTTACCTCAACAGATTTTTGGACGATAGTTGTCCTTTATTACTCGGCCAGTTTGTGAATTGCTGTGCCCCTGAGCTCCATTTTTCAACTCGTTTTTTGTGAGCCGACCGCAAGTCCAAAATTTTGGTTCAGGACCTATACTGGTTCCCGGTGGGTGGCTGAGACTTTGGATAATTCTTCTTCCTGCCGGGAAATTACAGTGATATGTGGCCGTACAAATGCCTAACAGCTACTCTCTCATTGGATCTCCCTCTTCCCTTACATCCTCTGCCAAATTGGCAACCTGTGCGAACCAGGAGGTTAAAGGGGCTGTCTCTCCAAGTTGGGAGGTTGATAGTAAAGCAGATGGAAAGTCAAACCGGAGCACCAGGAGAGGGACTATTCGTTGAGTTTTAGAAACCTTTCGTATTCACAGGGTGTCCGTTCTCTAGGTTTCCAGTACATGTTATAACTGTAGTAATATTCCCTTCAATCTGGAGAGTTGGGACCCATGGAATGGGTGCCATGCATTATTGCTTTAAAGGGTCTGCATTTGCTCACCCAATCTCACCAATCGTCTCAGTCCCAACTGTCCAGCCTTATGCCACATCCAGCTGTCGTTGTAGATAGGGTCATTCCAGGTTTCATCAGAGAACCTGAAGTAATTGTAAAGAATTTCCCAGTTTTTTTGTTTTGTTTTTGAAATTCCTTTTTATAGTGGGTTTGAGCTGATTCTCGCTGCCATGTTTATGTCAGTCTAGACACACTTGATTCCCTTACGGAGACATATCAATACATAGGTTTTAAGATTCTTACTAGTCAGATATATTCCTCTGCGGGAAATATGGGGTTTTGAGTCCCTTTCACTGAGGAAGGTGTAGGTCTTGTCTATTCCATAGTTGGTTTTTGGAACGGTACCTGTGCTTATATCAAACTCTGGTTTTATGCATCACCCCACCTCTCCTTCCCCCTTAAGCAGGCATAAGAGTGTTTTCTAAATGTGAGACACTGTTCTCTTTCCTAAATCAGTTCAAGTGTAGCCATGTTTACAGGATCTTCATAAGTGATATCTTATGATAAGTTTCTTTTTCTGTGTGACTTATTTCACTTAGAATCATCGTATCTGAATCCACCCATTTTGCTGCTACTGGTCTTATGACATTGATTTCATGGCTGAGGGATATTCCATCGTACGTAAGTACCACTATTTTTTGAACCAGTTTTATATTTCCTGGGATATTTAAGGTGTACCCAAGTTGAGGTCCTTGTAAGCAGTGCAGCCCTAAATTTTGGGGTGGCTCTGCCTTATTGATTTTCAGTTTTCCCAAGGTATATTCCCTAGACTGAAAGTGCCCTTGGCTCTGTATCTCTGTTCTTTACATGTTTTAGGGAACACAGTGCACTCCTCCAGAGAGGCAGTGGGCAATTTACATCCCGCCCATCAGCATAACAAGGCTCCCTGTTCTCCAGGGCCTGTCTTGCCTTTCTGGTTTTTACACATTTTGTGGATGTCCCTTTTGACCGGTGGGAAGTGATACTTCTTTGTAGTGCAGATTTGCATTGCCCGCTTGCTTGCTTGGCCAAAAAGGCCGTATGCGTTTTCTCCTGAATATATTCAGGAGAAAACACATACGCCCTTTTTGGCAAGTGCATCATTGTCGAAGTTGTGCCCCTCTTCCTGTGCTTTAAAGGCGATTGCAACGTACCTCTTGAAATCTGTTTCCTGCTATTCTTCCTCGCTTTCAAGTCCGCCTCGTTGCCTTCCCTCAACAGATTTTTGCACGAGAGTTATCCGTCATTACTCGGCCAGTTTGTGAATTGCTGTGCCCCTGAGCTCCATTTTTTAACTTCTTTTTTGTGAGCTGACCGCAAGACCAAAATTTTGGTTCAGGACCTATACTGGTTCCCGGTGGGTGGCTGAGACTTTGGTTAATTCTTCTTCCTCTCGGGAAATTACAGTGATATATGCCCGTCCAAATGCCTAACAGCTACTCTCTCATTGGTTCTCCCTCTTCCCTTTCATCCTCTGCCAAATTGGCAACCTGTGTGAACCAGCAGGTTAAAGGGGCTGTCTCTCCAAGTTGAGAGGTTGATAGTAAAGCATATAGGAAGTCAAACCGGAGCACCAGGAGAGGGACTATTCGTTGAGTTTTAGAAACCTTTCGTATTCACAGTGTGTCCGTTCTCTAGGTTTCCCTTACATGTTATAGCTGTAGTAATATTCCCTTTAACCTGGAGAGTTGGGACCCATGGAATGGGTTCCAGGCATTTGTGCTTTAAAGGGTCTACATTTGCTCACCCCATCTCACCAATCCTCTCAGTCCCAAGTGTCCAGCCTTATGCCACATCCAGCTGTCATTGTAGATAGGGTCATTCCAGGTTTCATCAGAGACCCTGAATGAATTGTAAAAAATTTCCCAGTTTTTTTGTTTTGTTTTTGATATTCCTTTTTATAGTGGGTTTGAGCTGATTCTCACTGCCATGTTTATTTCAGTCTAGACACACTTGATTCCCTTACAGAGACATATCAATACATAGGTTTTTAGATTCTTACTAGTCAGATATATTCCTCTGCGGGTAATATGGTGTTTTGAGTCCCTTTCACTGAGGAAGGTGTAGGTCTTGTCTATTCCATAGTTGGTTTTTGGAACGGTACCTGTGCTTATATCAAACTCTGGTTTTATGCATCACCCCACATCTCCTTCCCCCTTAAGCAGGCATAAGAGTGTTTTCTAAATGTAAGACACTGTTCTCTTTCCTAACTCAGTTCAAGTGTAGCCATGTTTACAGGATCTTCATAAGTGATATCTTATGATAAGTTTCTTTTTCTGTATGAGTTATTTCACTTAGAATCATCGTACCTGAATCCACCCATTTTGCTGCTACTGCTCTTATGAGATTGATTTCATGGCTGACGGATATTCCATCGTACATAAGTACCACCATTTTTTGAACCATTTTTATATTTCCTGGGATATTTAAGGTGTACCCAAGTTGAGGTCCTTGTAAGCAGTGCAGCCCTAAATTTTGGGGTGCCTCTGTCTTATTGATTTTCAGTTTTCCCAAGGTATATTCCCTAGACTGGAAGTGCCCTTGGCTCTGTAGCTCTGTTGTTTACTTGTTTTAGGGAACACAATGCACTCGTCCAGAGAGGCAGTTGGCAATTGACATTCCGCCCATCAGCATAACAAGGCTCCCTGTTCTCCAGGGCCTGTCTTGCCTTTCTGGTTTTTACACATTTTGTGGATGTCCCTTTTGACCGGTGGGAAGTGATACTTCTTTGTAGTGCAGATTTGCATTGCCCGCTTGCTTGCTTGGCCAAAAAGGGCGTATGCGTTTTCTCCTGAATATATTCAGGAGAAAACGCATACGCCCTTTTTGGCCAAGTGCATCATTGTCGAAGTTGTGCCCCTCTTCCTGTGCTTTAAAGCCGATTCCAACGTACCTCTTGAAATCTGTTCCCTGCTATTCTGCCTCGCTTTCAAGTCCACCTCGTTGCCTTACCTCAACAGATTTTTGGACGATAGTTGTCCTTTATTACTCGGCCAGTTTGTGAATTGCTGTGCCCCTGAGCTCCATTTTTCAACTCGTTTTTTGTGAGCTGACCGCAAGTCCAAAATTTTGGTTCAGGACCTATACTGGTTCCCGGTGGGTGGCTGAGACTTTGGTTAATTCTTCTTCCTGCCGGGAAATTACAGTGATATGTGGCCGTACAAATGCCTAACAGCTACTCTCTCATTGGATCTCCCTCTTCCCTTTCATCCTCTGCCAAATTGGCAACCTGTGCGAACCAGGAGGTTAAAGGGGCTGTCTCTCCAAGTTGGGAGGTTGATAGTAAAGCAGATGGAAAGTCAAACCGGAGCACCAGGAGAGGGACTATTCGTTGAGTTTTAGAAACCTTTCGTATTCACAGGGTGTCCGTTCTCTAGGTTTCCAGTACATGTTATAACTGTAGTAATATTCCCTTCAATCTGGAGAGTTGGGACCCATGGAATGGGTGCCATGCATTATTGCTTTAAAGGGTCTGCATTTGCTCACCCAATCTCACCAATCGTCTCAGTCCCAACTGTCCAGCCTTATGCCACATCCAGCTGTCGTTGTAGATAGGGTCATTCCAGGTTTCATCAGAGAACCTGAAGTAATTGTAAAGAATTTCCCAGTTTTTTTGTTTTGTTTTTGAAATTCCTTTTTATAGTGGGTTTGAGCTGATTCTCGCTGCCATGTTTATGTCAGTCTAGACACACTTGATTCCCTTATGGAGACATATCAATACATAGGTTTTAAGATTCTTACTAGTCAGATATATTCCTCTGCGGGAAATATGGGGTTTTGAGTCCCTTTCACTGAGGAAGGTGTAGGTCTTGTCTATTCCATAGTTGGTTTTTGGAACGGTACCTGTGCTTATATCAAACTCTGGTTTTATGCATCACCCCACCTCTCCTTCCCCCTTAAGCAGGCATAAGAGTGTTTTCTAAATGTGAGACACTGTTCTCTTTCCTAACTCAGTTCAAGTGTAGCCATGTTTACAGGATCTTCATAAGTGATATCTTATGATAAGTTTCTTTTTCTGTGTGACTTATTTCACTTAGAATCATCGTATCTGAATCCACCCATTTTGCTGCTACTGGTCTTATGACATTGATTTCATGGCTGAGGGATATTCCATCGTACGTAAGTACCACTATTTTTTGAACCATTTTTATATTTCCTGGGATATTTAAGGTGTACCCAAGTTGAGGTCCTTGTAAGCAGTGCAGCCCTAAATTTTGGGGTGGCTCTGCCTTATTGATTTTCAGTTTTCCAAGGTATATTCCCTAGACTGAAAGTGCCCTTGGCTCTGTATCTCTGTTCTTTACATGTTTTAGGGAACACAGTGCACTCCTCCAGAGAGGCAGTGGGCAATTTACATCCCGCCCATCAGCATAACAAGGCTCCCTGTTCTCCAGGGCCTGTCTTGCCTTTCTGGTTTTTACACATTTTGTGGATGTCCCTTTTGACCGGTGGGAAGTGATACTTCTTTGTAGTGCAGATTTGCATTGCCCGCTTGCTTGCTTGGCCAAAAAGGCCGTATGCGTTTTCTCCTGAATATATTCAGGAGAAAACACATACGCCCTTTTTGGCAAGTGCATCATTGTCGAAGTTGTGCCCCTCTTCCTGTGCTTTAAAGGCGATTGCAACGTACCTCTTGAAATCTGTTTCCTGCTATTCTTCCTCGCTTTCAAGTCCGCCTCGTTGCCTTCCCTCAACAGATTTTTGCACGAGAGTTATCCGTCATTACTCGGCCAGTTTGTGAATTGCTGTGCCCCTGAGCTCCATTTTTTAACTTCTTTTTTGTGAGCTGACCGCAAGACCAAAATTTTGGTTCAGGACCTATACTGGTTCCCGGTGGGTGGCTGAGACTTTGGTTAATTCTTCTTCCTCTCGGGAAATTACAGTGATATATGCCCGTCCAAATGCCTAACAGCTACTCTCTCATTGGTTCTCCCTCTTCCCTTTCATCCTCTGCCAAATTGGCAACCTGTGCCAACCAGGATGTTAAAGGGGCTGTCTCTCCAATTTCGGAGTTTGATAGTAAAGCAGATGGAAAGTCAAACTGGAGCACCAGGAGAGGGACTGTACGTTGAGTTTTAGAAACCTTTCGTATTCACAGTGTGTCCATTCTCTAGGTTTCCCATACATGTTATAGCTGCAGTAATATTCCCTTCAACCTGGATATTTGGGACCCATGGAATGGGTGCCAGGCATTTGTGCTTTAAAGGTTCTGCATTTGCTCACCCAATCTCACCAATCGTCTCAGTCCCAAGTGTCCCTCCTTATGCCACATCCAGCTGTCATTGTAGATAGGGTCATTCCAGGTTTCATCAGAGACCCTGAAGGAATTGTAAAGAATTTCCCACTTTTTTTGTTTTGTTTTTGAAATTCCTTTTTATAGTGGGTTTGAGCTGATTCTCGCTGCCATGTTTATGCCAGTCTAGACACACTTGATTCCCTTACGGAGACATATCAACACATAGGTTTTAAGATTCTAACTAGTCAGATATATTCCTCTGCGGGAAATATGGGGTTTTGAGTCCCTTTCACTGAGGAAGGTGTAGGTCTTGTCTATTCCATAGTTGGTTTTTGCAACGGTACCTGTGCTTATATCAAACTCTGGTTTTATGCATCACCCCACCTCTCCTTCCCCCTTAAGCAGGCATAAGAGTGTTTTCTAAATGTGAGACACTGTTCTCTTTCCTAACTCAGTTCAAGTGTAGCCATGTTTACAGGATCTTCATAAGTGATATCCTATGATAAGTTTCTTTTTCTGTGTGACTTATTTCACTAAGAATCATCGTACCTGAATCCACCCATTTTGCTGCTACTGGTCTTATGACATTGATTTCATGGCTGAGGGATATTCCATCGTACGTAAGTACCACAATTTTTTGAACCATTTTTATATTTCCTGGGATATTTAATGTGTACCCAAGTTGAGGTCCTTGTAAGCCTTGCAGCCCTAAATTTTGGGGTGGCTCTGTCTTATTGATTTTCAGTTTTCCCAAGGTATATTCCCTAGACGGGAAGTGCCCTTGGCTCAGTAGCTCTGTTCTTTACTTGTTTTAGGGAACACAATGCACTCCTCCAGAGAGGCAGTTGACAGTTTACATCCCGCCCATCAGCATAACAAGGCTCCCTGTTCTCCAGGGCCTCTCTTGCCTTTCTGGTTTTTACACATATTGTGGATGTCCCTTTTGACAGGTGGGAACTGATACTTCTTTGTAGTGCAGATTTGCATTGCACGCTTGATTGCTTGGCCAAAAAGGGCGTATGCGTTTTCCCCTGAATATATTCAGGGGAAAACGCATACGCCCTTTGTGGCCAAGTGCATCATTGTAGAAGTTGTGCCCCTCTTCCTGTGCTTTAAAGGTGATTCCAACGTACCTCTTGAAATCTGTTTCCTGCTATTCTGCCTCGCTTTCAAGTCCGCCTCGCTGCCTTCCCTCAACAGATTTTTGGACGTTAGTTGTCCTTTATTACTCGGCCAGTTTTTGAAATGCTGTGCCCCTGAGATCCATTTTTCAACTCGTTTTTGGTGAGCTGACCGCAAGTCCAAAATTTTGGTTCAGGACCTATGCTGGTTCCCGGTGGGTGGCTGAGACTTTGGTTAATTCTTCTTCCATTCGGGAAATTACAGTGATATGTGCCCATCCAAATGCCTAACAGCTACTCTCACATTGGTTCTCCCTCATCCCTTTCATCCTCTGCCAAATTGGCAACCTGTGCGAACCAGGAGGTTAAAGGGGCTCTCTCTCCAAGTTGGGAGGATGATAGTAAAGCAGATGGCAAGTCAAACCGGAGCACCAGGAGAGGGACTATTCATTGAGTTTTAGAAACCTTTTTTATTCACAGTGTGTCCGTTCTCTAGGTTTCCCGTACATGTTATAGCTGTAGTAATATTCCCTTCAACCTGGAGAGTTGGGACCCATGGAATGGGTGCCAGGCATTTGTGCTTTAAAGGGTCTGCATTTGCTCACCCAATCTCACCAATCGTCTCAGTACCAAGTGTCCCTCCTTATGACACATCCAGCTGTCATTGTAGATAGGGTCATTCCAGGTTTCATCAGAGACCCTGAAGGAATTGTAAAGAATTTCCCACTTTTTTTGTTTTGTTTTTGAAATTCCTTTTTATAGTGGGTTTGAGCTGATTCTCGCTGCCATGTTTATGCCAGTCTAGACACACTTGATTCCCTTACGGAGACATATCAACACATAGGTTTTAAGATTCTAACTAGTCAGATATATTCCTCTGCGGGAAATATGGGGTTTTGAGTCCCTTTCACTGAGGAAGGTGTAGGTCTTGTCTATTCCATAGTTGGTTTTTGCAACGGTACCTGTGCTTATATCAAACTCTGGTTTTATGCATCACCCCACCTCTCCTTCCCCCTTAAGCAGGCATAAGAGTGTTTTCTAAATGTGAGACACTGTTCTCTTTCCTAACTCAGTTCAAGTGTAGCCATGTTTACAGGATCTTCATAAGTGATATCCTATGATAAGTTTCTTTTTCTGTGTGACTTATTTCACTAAGAATCATCGTACCTGAATCCACCCATTTTGCTGCTACTGGTCTTATGACATTGATTTCATGGCTGAGGGATATTCCATCGTACGTAAGTACCACAATTTTTTGAACCATTTTTATATTTCCTGGGATATTTAATGTGTACCCAAGTTGAGGTCCTTGTAAGCCTTGCAGCCCTAAATTTTGGGGTGGCTCTGTCTTATTGATTTTCAGTTTTCCCAAGGTATATTCCCTAGACGGGAAGTGCCCTTGGCTCAGTAGCTCTGTTCTTTACTTGTTTTAGGGAACACAATGCACTCCTCCAGAGAGGCAGTTGACAGTTTACATCCCGCCCATCAGCATAACAAGGCTCCCTGTTCTCCAGGGCCTCTCTTGCCTTTCTGGTTTTTACACATATTGTGGATGTCCCTTTTGACAGGTGGGAACTGATACTTCTTTGTAGTGCAGATTTGCATTGCACGCTTGATTGCTTGGCCAAAAAGGGCGTATGCGTTTTCCCCTGAATATATTCAGGAGAAAACGCATACGCCCTTTGTGGCCAAGTGCATCATTGTAGAAGTTGTGCCCCTCTTCCTGTGCTTTAAAGGTGATTCCAACGTACCTCTTGAAATCTGTTTCCTGCTATTCTGCCTCGCTTTCAAGTCCGCCTCGCTGCCTTCCCTCAACAGATTTTTGGACGTTAGTTGTCCTTTATTACTCGGCCAGTTTTTGAAATGCTGTGCCCCTGAGATCCATTTTTCAACTCGTTTTTGGTGAGCTGACCGCAAGTCCAAAATTTTGGTTCAGGACCTATGCTGGTTCCCGGTGGGTGGCTGAGACTTTGGTTAATTCTTCTTCCATTCGGGAAATTACAGTGATATGTGCCCATCCAAATGCCTAACAGCTACTCTCACATTGGTTCTCCCTCATCCCTTTCATCCTCTGCCAAATTGGCAACCTGTGCGAACCAGGAGGTTAAAGGGGCTCTCTCTCCAAGTTGGGAGGATGATAGTAAAGCAGATGGCAAGTCAAACCGGAGCACCAGGAGAGGGACTATTCATTGAGTTTTAGAAACCTTTTTTATTCACAGTGTGTCCGTTCTCTAGGTTTCCCGTACATGTTATAGCTGTAGTAATATTCCCTTCAACCTGGAGAGTTGGGACCCATGGAATGGGTGCCAGGCATTTGTGCTTTAAAGGGTCTGCATTTGCTCACCCAATCTCACCAATCGTCTCAGTACCAAGTGTCCCTCCTTATGACACATCCAGCTGTCGTTGTAGATAGGGTCATTCAAGGTTTCATCAGAGACCCTGAAGGAATTGTAAAGAATTTCCCAGGTTTTCTGTTATGTTTTTGAAATTCCTTTTTATAGTGGGTTTGAGCTGATTCTCGCTGCCATGTTTATGCCAGTCTAGACACACTTGATTCCCTTATGGAGACATATCAATACATAGGTTTTAAGATTCTTACTAGTCAGATATATTCCTCTGTGGGAAATATGGGGTTTTGTGTCCCTTTCACTGAGGAAGGTGTAGGTCTTGTCTATTCCATAGTTGGTTTTTGGAACGGTACCTGTGCTTATATCAAACTCTGGTTTTATGCATCACCCCACCTCTCCTTCCCCCTTAAGCAGGCATAAGAGTGTTTTCTAAATGTGAGACACTGTTCTCTTTCCTAACTCAGTTCAAGAGTAGCCATGTTTACAGGATCTTCATAAGTGATATCTTATGATAAGTTTCTTTTTCTGTGTGACTTATTTCACTTAGAATCATCGTACCTGAATCCACCCATTTTGCTGCTACTTGTCTTATGACATTGATTTCATGGCTGAGGGATATTCCATCGTATGTAAGTACCACAATTTTTTGAACCATTTTTATATTTCCTGGGATATTTAATGTGTACCCAAGTTGAGGTCCTTGTAAGCCTTGCAGCCCTAAATTTTGGGGTGGCTCTGTCTTATTGATTTTCAGTTTTCCCAAGGTATATTCCCTAGGCGGGAAGTGCCCTTGGCTCAGTAGCTCTGTTCTTTACTTGTTTTAGGGAACACAATGCACTCCTCCAGAGAGGCAGTTGACAATTTACATCCCGCCCATCAGCATAACAAGGCTCCCTGTTCTCCAGGGCCTGTCTTGCCTTTCTGGATTTTACACATATTGTGGATGTCCCTTTTGACAGGTGGGAAGTGATACTTCTTTGTAGTGCAGATTTTCATTGCCCGCTTGCTTGCTTGGCCAAAAAGGGCGTATGCGTTTTCTCCTGAATATATTCAGGAGAAAACGCATACGCCCTTTTTGGCCAAGTGCATCATTGTCGAAGTTGTGCCCCTCTTCCTGTGCTTTAAAGGTGATTCCAACGTACCTCTTGAAATCTGTTTCCTGCTATTCTGCCTCGCTTTCAAGTCGGCCTCGTTGCCTTCCCTCAACAGATTTTTGGACGATAGTTGTCCTTTATTACTCGGCCAGTTTGTGAATTGCTGTGCCCCTGAGCTCCATTTTTCAACTCGTTATTGGTGAGCGGATCGCAAGTCCAACATTTTGGTTCAGGACCTATGCTGGTTCCTGGTGGGGGGCTGAGACTTTGGTTAATTCTTCTTCCTGCCGGGAAATTACAGTGATATGTGCCCGTCCAAATGCCTAACAGCTACTCTCTCATTGGTTCTCCCTCTTCCCTTTCATCCTCTGCCAAATAGGAAACCTGTGCGAACCAGGAGGTTAAAGGGGCTGTCTCTCCAAGTTGGGAGGTTGATAGTAAAGCAGATGGAAAGTCAAACCGGAGCACCAGGAGAGGGACTATTCGTTGAGTTTTAGAAACCTTTCGTATTCACAGTGTGTCCATTCTCTAGGTTTCCCGTACATGTTATAGCTGTAATAATATTCCCTTCAACCTGGAGAGTTGGGACACATGGAATGGGTGCCAGGCATTTGTGCTTTAAAGGGTCTGCATTTGCTCACCCAATCTCACCAATCGTCTCAGTCCCAAGTGTCCCTCCTTATGCCACATCCAGCTGTCATTGTAGATAGGGTCATTCCAGGTTTCATCAGAGACCCTGAAGGAATTGTAAAGAATTTCCCAGTTTTTTGTTTTGTTTTTGAAATTACTTTTTATAGTGGGTTTGAGCTGATTCTCGCTGCCATGTTTATGCCAGTCTAGACACACTTGTTTCCCTTACGGAGACACATGAATACATAGGTTTTAAGATTCTTACTAGTCAGATATATTCCTCTGCAGGAAATATGGGGTTTTGAGTCCCTTTCACTGAGGAAGGTGTAGGTCTTGTCTATTCCATAGTTGGTTTTTGGAACGGTACATGTGCTTATATCAAACTATGGGTTTATGCATCACCCCACCTCTCCTTCCCCCTTAAGCAGGCATAAGAGTGTTTTCTAAATGTGAGACTCTGTTCTCTTTCCTAACTCAGTTCAAGTGTAGCCATGTTTACACGATCTTCATAACTGATATGTTATGATAAGTTTCTTTTTCTGTGTGACTTATTTCACTTAGAATCATCGTACCTGAATCCACTCATTTTGCTGCTACTGGTCTTATGACTTTTATTTCATGGTTGAGGGATATTCCATCGTACGTAAGTACCACAATATTTTGAACCATTTTTATATTTCCTGGGATATTTAATGTGTACCCAATTTGAGGTTCTTGTAAGCAGTGCAGCCCTAAATTTTGAGGTGGCTCTTTCTTACTGATTTTCAGTTTTCCCAAGGTATATTGCCTAGACTGGAAGTGCCCTTGGCTCTGTAGCTCTGTTTTTTACTTGTTTTAGGCCACACAATGCATTACTTCAGAGAGGCAGTTGACAATTTTCATCTCGCCCAGCACCATAACAAGGCTCCCTGTTCTCCAGGGCCTGTCTTGCCTTTCTGGATTTTACACATTTTGTGGATGTCCCATTTGACCAGTGGGAAGTGATACTTCTTTGTAGTGCAGATTTGCATTTCCCGCTTTCTTGCTTGGCCATAAAGGGCGTATGCGTTTTCTCCTGAATATATTCAGGAGAAAACGCATACGCCCTTTTTGGCCAAGTGCATTATTGTCGAAGTTGTGCCCCTGTTCCTGTGCTTTAAAGGTGATTCCAACGTACCTCTTGAAATCTGTTTCCTGCTATTCTGCCTGCCTTTCAAATCCGCCTCGTTTCCTTCCCTCAACAGATTTTTGGACGTTAGTTGTCCTTTATTACTCTGCCAGTTTTTGAATTGCTGTGCCCATGAGCTCCATTTTTCAACTCTTTTTTTGTGAGCTGAACGCAAGTCCAAAATTTTGGTTCAGGACTTATACTGGTTCCCGGTGGGTGGCTGAGACTTTTGTTAATTCTTCTTCCTACCAGGAAATTAGAGTGACATGTGCCCATCCAAATACCTAACAGCTACTCTCTCATTGGTTCTCCCTCTTCCCTTTCATTCTCTGCCAAATTGGCAATCTGTGGGAACCAGCAGGTTAAAGTGTCTGCCTCTTCAAGTTGGGAGACTGATAATAAAGCAGTTGGAAAGTCAAACCGGAGCACCAGGAGAGGGACTATTCTTTGAGTTTTAGAAACCTTTCGTATTCACAGTGTGTCCTTTCTCTAGGTTTTCCGTACATGTTATAGCTGTAGTAATAGTTCCTTCAACCTGGAGAGTTGAGACCCATGGAATGGGTGCCACATATTATTGTTTTAAAGGGTTTGCATTTGCTCACCCACTCTCACCAACCCTCCCAGTCCCAAGTGTCCAGCCTTATGCCACATCCATCTGTCATTGTAGATAGAGTCATTCCAGGTTTCATCAGAGACCCTGAAGGAATTGTGAAGAATTTCACTGTTTTTTGTTTTGTTTTTGAATTTCCTTTTCTAGTGGGTTTGAGCTGATTCTCGCTGCCATGTTTATGCCAGTCTAGACACACTTGATTCTCTTACAGAGACATATCAATACATAGGTTTTAAGATTCTTACTAGTCAGATATATTCCTCTGCGGGAAATATGGGGTTTTGAGTCTCTTTCACTGAGGAAGGTGTAGGTCTTGTCTATTCCATGGTTGGTTTTTGGAACGGTACCTGTGCTTATATCAAACTCTGGTTTTATGCATCACCCCACCTCTCCTTCCCCCTTAAGCAGGCATAAGAGTGTTTTCTAAATGTGAGACACTGTTCTCTTTCCTAACTCAGTTCAAGTGTAGCCATGTTTACAGGATCTTCATAAGTGATATCTTATGATAAGTTTCTTTTTCTGTGTGATTTTTTCAGTTAGAATCATCGTACATGAATCAACTCATTATGCTGCTACTGGCCTTATGACATTGACTTCATGGCTGAGGGATATTCCATCATACGGATGTACCACAATTTCTTTACCATTTTTGTCTTTCCTGGTATTTATAAGGTGTCCCGAAGTCGAGGTTCTTGTAAGCAGGGCTGCCATAAATTTTGGGGTGGCTGTGTATTATTGATTTTCAATTTTCCCAAGGTATATTCCCGTGACTGGAAGTGCCTTATGTTGTGAGGCACTGTTGTTTACTTCTTTTTGGGAACACAGTGCACTTCTCCAGAGTGGCTGTTGGCAATTTACATCTCACCCATCCGCATAACAAGGCTCCTTGTTCTCCAGATCCTGTCTTGCCTTTCTTGTTTTTACACATTTTACGGATGTCCCTTTTGACCGGTTGGAAGTGATACTTCTTTGTAGTGCAGATTTGCATTGTGCGGTTGCTTGGTTGGCCAAAATGGGCATATGCGTTTTCTCCTGAATATATTCAGGAGAAAACGCATGCACCCTTTATGGACAATTCCATCATTGTCGAAGTTGTGATGCTTTTCCTGTGTTTAAAGGCGATTCCAATGTACTTCTGGAAATCTGTTTCGTGCACTTCTGCCTCATTTTCAAGTCCGCCTCATGGCTTTCTCTCAACAGATTTCTGGAAGAGAGTAGTCCTTTATAACTCTGCAAGTTAGTGAATTGCTGTGCCCCTGAGCTCCATTTTTCAACTCGCGTTTTTGTGAGCTGACTGCCAATCCACAATTTTGCTTCAGGACCTATACTGGTTCCAAAGGGGGGGCTGGCTCAGAGTTTGTTAATTCTTCTTCGTGATGGGAATTTAGAGTGACATGTGGCCATCCAAATGCCTACAGCTACTCTCTAATTGTTTCTCCCTCTTCCCTTATATCCTCTACACAACGTGCCAACTGTGCGAACCAGGAGGTTATAGGTGCTGACTCTCCAATTTGGGAGATTGATACTAAAGCAGTTGGAATGTCAAACTGGTACACAAGGAGAGAAAAAAAAATTAGTAGAGTTTTAGAAACCTTTCACCCTCAGATGGTGTCCATTCTCTAGGTTTCCCATACATGTTATAACTGTAGTGATATTCCCTTCTACCTGGAGAGTTGGGACCCATGGAATGGGTGCCAGGTATTATTGCTTTAAACGGTCTGCATTTTCTCACCCAATCTCACCAATCCTCTCAGTCCCAAGTGACCAGCCTTATGCCACATCCAGCTGTCGTTGTAGATAGGGTCATTCTAAGTTTCATCAGAACCCCTGAAGGTATTGTGTAAGAATTTCACTGTTTATTTGTTTTGTTTTGAAATTCATTTTTATAGTGGGTTTGAGCTGATTCTCTCTGCCGTGTTTATGTCATTCTAGACACACTTGTTTACCTTATGGAGACATATCAATACATAGGTATTAAGATTCTTACTAGTCAGATATACTACTCTGGGGGGAATAGGGGTGTTGTGCCCCGTTCAGTGAGGAAAGAGTAGGTCTTGTCTATTTTGTATTTGGATTATGCAACCGTACCTGTGCTAATATCAAACTCTGGTTTTATGCATCACCCCATCTCTCCTTTCCTCTTGTGCAGGCATAAGAGTGTTTTCTAAATGTGAGACTCTTCTCTTTCCTAATTCAGTTCATATGTAGCTATGTTTACAAGACCTTCATAAGTGATATCTTATGATAAGTTTCTTTTTCTGTGTGACTTATTTCAGTTAGAATCATCGTACATGAATCAACTCATTATGCTGCTACTGGCCTTATGACATTGATTTCATGGCTGAGGGATATTCCATCGTACGTATGTACCACAATTTCTTTACTATTTTTGTCTTTCCTGGGATATTTAAGGTGTCCCGAAGTCGAGGTTCTTGTAAGCAGTGCTGCCCTATATTTTGGGTTGGCTGTGTCTTATTGATTTTCAATTTCCCCAAGGTATATTCCCATGACTGGAAGTGCCATAGGTTGTGAAGCTCTGTTGTTTAATTATTTTAGGGAACACAATGCACTCCTCCAGAGTGGCTGTTGGCAATCTGCATCCCACCCATCAGCATAACAAGGCTCCCTGTTCTCCAGATCCCCTCTTGCCTTTCTGGTTTTTACACATTTTACGGATATCCCTTTTGACTGGTTTGAATTGATACTTCTTTGTAATGCAGATTTGCATTGTGCGGTTGCTTGGTTGGCCAAAATGGGTGTATGCGTTTTCTCCTGAATATATTCAGGAGAAAACGCATGCGCCCTTTATGGACAATTCCATAATTGTCGAAGTTGTGATGCTTTTCCTGTGTTTAAAGGTGATTCCAATGTACTTCTGGAAATCTGTTTCGTGCAAATCTCCCTCATTTTCAAGTCCGCCTCATGGCTTTTCCTCAACAGATTTTTGGAAGAGAGTAGACCTGTATAACTCTGCAAGTTAGTGAATTGCTGTGCCCCTGAGCTCCATTTTTCAACTTGTGTTTTTGTGAGCTGACTGCAAACCCACAATTTTGCTTCAGGACCTATACTAGTTATGGGGGTGTGGCAGGCTGAGAGTTTGGTTAATTCTTCTTCTTGATGGGAAATTAGAGTTACATGTGGCCGTTCAAATGCCTACAGCTACTCTCTCATTGCTTCTCCCTCTTCCCTTATATCCTCTGCACAATGGGCCAACTGTGCGAACCAGGAGGTTATAGGGGCTGACTCTCCAAGTTTGGAGATTGATATTAAAGCAGTTGGAATGTCAAGCTGGAGCACATGGAGAGAAAAAAATTAGTAGAGTTTTAGAAACCTTTCACCATCAGAGGGTGTCCATTCTCTAGGTTTCCCTTACATGTTATAACTGTAGTGATATTCCCTTCTACCTGGAGAGTTGGGAACCATGGAAGCAGTTGCAGGCATTATTGCTTTAAAGCATCTGCATTTTCTCACCCAATCTCACCAATCCTATCAGTCCCAAGTGAACAGCCTTATGCCACACCCAGCTGTTGTTGTAGATAGGGTCATTCCAAGTTTCATCAGAACCCCTGAAGGTATTGTGTAAGAATTTCACTGTTTTTTTTTTGTTGTTTTGAAATTCCTTTTTATAGTGGGTTTGAGCTGATTCTCACTGCCATGTTTATGTCATTCTAGACACACTTGGTTCCCTTATGGAGACATATCAATACATAGGTTTTAAGATCCTTACTATTCAGATATATTTCTCTGTGGGGAATAGGGGTGTTGAGTCCCATTCACTGAGGAAGGAGTCGGGCTTGTCTCTTCTGTATTTGGATTATGGAACGGTACCTGTGTTAATATCAAACTCTGGTTTTGTGTGTCTCCCCACCTCTCCTTCCCCCTTAAGCAAGCATAAGAGTGTTTTCTAAATCTGAGACTCTGTTCTCTTTCCTAATTCAGTTCATATGTAGCCAGGTTTACATTCCCTTCATAAGTGATATCTTATATCAGAATGCACCATGGCCCTTGTCATAATAATGCTCCATGACCCCTGTCATCACAATGTTCCATTCCCTGGTTATCTCAATGCTCCATGTCCCTTGTCATAACAATTCTCCACGTACTTGTCATCACAATGCTACATGACACTTCTCATCACAAAGTTACATGATCGTTTCATCACAATTCTCCATGCACTTGTCATTGCAATGTTCCATGACCCCTGTCATAGCAAGCTCCAAGTGTTTGTCATCACAATGCTTCACGACTTTATCATCAAAATTCTCAATGGCACTTTTCATCACAATGTTCCGTACCCTTGTCATCACAATGCTCCATGCACTTGTCATCACAATGCTCCATGACCCCTGTCATCACAATGCTCCCTGACACCTATCATCACAATGCTCCATGACCCCTGTCATCACAATGCTCCCTGACACCTGTCATCACAATGCTTCATGCCCCTTGTCATTACAGTGCTCCATGATGCTCGTCATCACAATTACCCAAGGTCTTCTCATCACAATGCTCCACGGTTTTGCCATCACAATGCTCCATGCCCTGGTCATCTCAAAGCTCAATGTCCCTTGTCCTCACAATTCTCCACGTCCTTGTCATCACAATGCTCCATGGCACTTCTCATCACAATGTTATATGCTCTTGTCATAACAATACTGCATGCACTTCTCATCGCAATGCTCCATGACCCCTGTAATAGGAAGCTCCATGCGCTTGTCATCACAATGTTTCACGACATGGACATTAAAATTATCAATGGCCCTTGTCATCTCAATGCTCCATGTGCTTGTCCTCCAAATGTTTCACGACATGGACATTAAAATTATCAATGGCCCTTGTCATCTCAATGCTCCATGCGCTTGTCATCACAATGCTCCTTTACCTTTGTCACAACAATCCTCCATGACACTTGGCATCACAATGCTCCGTGCTATTGTCATCACAATGGAACATGACATATGTCATCACAATGCTCCCTGACACCTGTCTTCACAATACTCCATGACCTTGTCATCACAATGCTCCATGCCCTTGTCATCAAAATAATCCATGAAACTTGTCAGAGCAAAGCTCCATGCCACCTTTCATCACAATGCTCCATGAACCCTGTCATCACAATGCACCATGCCCATCATCATAATGCTTCATGCTCTTGTCATCACAATGAAATCAAAATGCTCCATGACCTCTGTCATCACAATGCTCCAAACCCTTGTGATCACAATGTTCCATAAAACTTGTCATCACAATACCCCATGACGCTAGTCATCACAATTATCCATGGACTTCTCATCACAATGCCTCATGACATTTGCGATCACAATGCGCAATACACATGTCATCACAATGCTCCCTGACTCTTGCCATCAGTATGCTCCCTGAACCCTTTCATGACAAGGCTCCATGCCTTTTTCATCACAATGATCCATGCCATTTTCATCACAATGCTCCAAGACCCCTGTAATCACAATGCTCCATGCCCTTGTCATCACAAAGCTCCATGATGCATATCATAAGAATGCTCCATGGCCTTCTCATCACAATGCTCCATGCCCTTGTCATCACAATGCTCCAAGACCCCTGTAATCACAATGGTCCATGCCCCTTTTCATCAGAATGCTCCATGAGACTTGTCATCACAAGGCTCCATTGTCTTCTCATCACAATGCTCCAGGACATTGTCATCAAAATGCCCCATTCCCTTATCATCACAATGCTCCATGACCCCTGTCATCACAATACTCCATGAATATTTTCAGCCCAATGATCCATGACCTTCTCATCACAATGCTCCATGACCAATATCATCACAATGCTCCATGACCACAGTCATCACAACGCTCAATATCACCTGACAACACAGTGATCCGGGACTCTTGTCATCACAATGCTCCATTCCCTTGTCATCACAATGCTCCATGACGCCTGTCATCACAATACTCCATGAACATTTTCAGCCCAATGCTCCATGAAACTTGTCATCACAATGATGCATGCCCTTGTCATCCCAATGCTCCATGACCCCTGTAATCACAATGCTCCTTGACGCTTGTCATCACAGTGCTCCATGACACCTGTCATCACAATGTTCCATGCCTTTGTCAGCAAAATGCTACATGACCTTGTCATTACAATGTTCTATGCACTTGTCATCACAATACTCCATTACCATTGCCATCACAATCCTCCATGAACCTTGGGATCACATTGCTCCATGCCCTTGTCATCACAATGCTCCATGCTCCTTGAAATCAAAATGATCCATGACATCTGTCATCACAATGCTCCAAACCCTTGTGATCACAATGTTCCATAACACTTGTCATCACAATGCTCCATGATGCCTGTCATCACATTACTCCATGCCCTTTTCATTACAATGCTCCATGACCTTTGTCATCACAATTCTCGATACACACGTCATCACAATGCTCCCTGACACTTGTCGTCAGAATGCTCCTTGAACCCTGTCACAAAAAGGCTCCATGCCTTTTTCATCAAAATGCACCATGCCGTTTTCATCACAATGCTCCATGCCATTGTCATCAAAATACTCCACAAGCTTGTCATCAGAATGCTCCATGTCCCTTGTCATCACAATTTTCCATGCACTTGTCAGCACAATGCTCCCTGACCCTTGTCATCACAATGCTCCAAGCCATTGTCATCACAATGCTCCATTACCTTTGTCATCAGAATCCTCCATGACACTTGGCATCACAATGCTCCATGGCATTGTCATCACAATGGGCCATTACATATGTCATCACAATGCTCCCTGACACCTGTCTTCACAATAATGTATGACCTGGTCATCACAATGCTCCATGCCCTTGTCATCACAATGCGCCATTCCAACTGTCATCGCAATAAGCCATGAAACTTATTAGACCAATGCTCCATGCCCTTGTCATCACAATGCGCCATGCCCTTGTTATCACAATTCTCCATGACCCCTGTCATCACAATGCTCCGTGACTCCAGTCATCACAAGGCTTCATGACCTTTGTCATCACAATGGTCCATGCCCTTGTCATCAACAGTCTCTGTGACCTTTTTAACCACAATGCTTCATGAACTTTTCATCACAATGCCCTTTGACCCTTGTCATCACAATGCTCTATGCCTTTCTCAGCACAATGCTCCATGACCCTTGTCATCACAATGCTCCATGCGCTTGTCAGCACAATGCTCCATGACCCATGTCATCACAATGCACCATGCGCTTGTCGTCACAGTGCTCCACAATCTTGTCATCACAATGCTCCATAAACCTTGTCATCACAATGCTCCATGCACTTCAAATGGAAATGTTCTCTCACCACTGATATCACAATGTTACATCACTATTCATCACAATACTCCCTCAAACCTGTCATCACGATGTTCCATGACTCCTGTCATCACAATGCTACATGCACTTATCATCACAATGTTCGATGATCCCTGACATCACAATGATCCATAACCCCTGTCATCAAAATACTCCATGACCCTTTTCATCAAAATGCTCCATGACCCCTGACATCACAATGTTACATAACGCCTCTCATCAAAATGTTCCATGACCCTTTTCATCAAATTGGTCCATGACAATGTCATCACAATGCTCCCTGCCCTTCTCATCACAAAGCACCACGCCCTTGTAATCAAAATGCTCCATGACCCTTGGCATCACAATGCTCCATGCCATTGCCATCACAATACTCCATGAAACCTCTCATCACATTGTTCCATGCAATTGTCATCAAAAAGCTCCATGGTGCTTGTCATCATACTGCTCGATGCCCTTCACATCACAATGCTGCATGCCCTTGTCATTACAATCCTCCATGACCCATGTATCACTGTGTTCCATGCCCTTGTCATCACAATGCTCCATGCCCACTCTCATCACAATAATCCATGAAACTTTTCAGACAAATGTTCCATGCCCTTGTCATCACAATGCTCCATTACCCCTGTCATAACAATGCTCCATGACCCCTGCCATCACAACGTTCCACGGCCTTGTCATCACAAGGCTCCATGACCCTTGTCATCACAATGCTCCAAGACCCCTGTAATCACAGTGCTACATGCCCTTGTCATCACAAAGCTCCATGATGCATGTCATCAGAATGCTCCATGCCCTTGCCATCACAATGCTCCATTACCCCTGTGATAACAATGCTCCATGACCCCTGCCATCACGATGTTCCATGGCCTTGTCATCACAAGGCTCCATGACCCTTCTCATCACAATGCTCCAAGACACCTGTAATCACAATGCTCCATGTCCCTTTTTATCTCAATGATCCATGAACCCTGTCATCACAATGCACCATGCCCATCATCATAATGCTTCAGGCTATTGTCATCACAATGAAATCAAAATGCTCCATGACCTCTGTCATAACACTGCTCCAAACCCTTGTGATCACAATATTCCATAACACTTGTCATCACAATGCCCCATGACGCTCGTCATCACAATTATCTATGGTCTTCTCATAACAATGCTCCATGACCTTTGTCATCACAATGCTCAATACACTTGTCATCAAAATGCACCCAGACACTTGTTCTCTGTATGCTCCTTGAACCCTGTCATGACAAGGCTCCATGCCTTTTTCATCACAATGATCCATGCGTTTTTCATCACAATGCTCCAAGACACCTGTAATTACAATGCTCCATGCCCTTGTCATCACAAAGCTCAATGACGCATGTCATCAGACTGCTCCTTGGCCTTCTCATCACAATGCTCCATGCCCTTGTCATCACAATTTTCCAAGACACTCTAATCACAATGCTCCATGCCCCTTTTCATCAGTATGCTCCATGAGACTTGTCTCACAAGGCTCCATGGTTTTCTCATCACAATGCTCCAGCACCTTGTCATCACAATGCTTCACGACCTTGTCATGAAAATTTTCAATGGCCCTTGTCATCATAATGCTCCAAGCCCTAGTCATCACAATGCTCCATTATATTTGTCATCACAATCCTCCATTACATTTGGCATCACAATGCTCCATGCCATTGTCATCGCAATGGACCATGACATATGTCATCACAATGCTCCCTGACACCTGTCTTCACAATACTCCATGACCTTCTCATCACAATGCCCCATGCCCTTGTCATCACAATGCCCCATGCCCACTGTCATCACAATAATCTATTAAACTTGTCAGACCAATGCTCCATGCCCCTGTCATCACAATGCTCCATGCCCTTGTCATCACAATGCTCCATGACCCCTGTCATCACAATGCTCTGTGACTCCAGTCATCACAATGCTTCATAACATTTGTCATCACAGTGGTCCATGCCCACATCATCACAAGGCTCTGTGACCTTTGTAACCACAATACTCCATGAACTTTTCATCACAATGCTCCGTGACCCTTGTCCTCACAATGCTCCATGCCTTTGTCAGAACAATGCTCCATGACCCTTGTCATCACAATGTGCCACGTGATTTTCATCACAACGGTCCACAACCTTGTCATCGTAATGCTCCATAAACCTTGTAATCACAATGCTCCATGCACTTCTCATCAAAATGCTCTCTCAACAGAGATATCACAATGTTCCATCACTAGTCATCACAATACTCCCTCACCCCTGTAATCACAATGTTCCATGACCCCTGTCATCACAATGCTACATCCCCTTATCATCACAATGTTCCATGACCCCTGACATCACAATGTTGCATAACCCCTGTCATCAAAATGCTCCATGGCCCTTTTCATCCCAAAGCTCCATGACCCCTGACATCACAATGTTCTATAACCCATGTCATCAAAATGTTCCATTACACTTTTCATCAAATTGCTGCATGACCCTGTCATCAAAATGCTCCCTGCCCTTCTCAACACAATGCACCACGCCCTTGACATCAAAATGCTCCATGACTTTTGTCATCACAAAGCTCCATAACCCTTGGAATCACAATGTTCCATGAACCCTCTCATCACATTGTTCCATGCCCTTGTCATCACAAAGCTCCATTACCCCTGTCATAACAATGCTCCATGACCCCTGCCATCACAATGTTCCACACCATTGTCATCACAAGGCTCCATGACCCTTGTCATCAGAATGCCCCAAGACCCCTGTAATCACAATGCTCCATGCCCTTGTCATCACAAAGCTCAATGACGCATGTCATCAGAATGCTCCATGGCCTTCTCATCACAATGCTCCTTGCCCTTGTCATCACAATGCTCCAAGACCCCTGTAATCACAATGCTCCATGCCCCTTTTCATCTCAATGCTCCATGAATGCTGTCATCACAATGCACCATGCCCATCACCATAATGCTTCAGGCTATTGTCATCACAATGAAATCAAAATGCTCCATGACCTCTGTTATCACAATGCTCCAAACCCTTGTGATCACAATGTTCCATAAAACTTATCATCACAACACCCCATGACGCTCTTCATCACAATTATCCATGGTCTTCTCATCACAATGCTCCATGAACTTTGTCATCACAATGCTCAATACACTTGTCATCACAATGCTCCGTGACACTTGTCGTCAGTATGCTCCTAGAACCCTGTCATGACAAGGCTCCATGACTTTTTCATAACAATGATCCATGCCATTTTCATCACAATGTTCCATGCCCTTGTCAGCACAAAGCTCCATGACGCATGTCATCAGAATGCTCCATGGCCTTCTCATCACAATGCTCCATGCCCTTGTCATCACAATGCTCCAAGACCCCTGTAATCACAATGCTCCATGCCCCTTTTCATCAGAATGTTCCATGAGAATTGTCATCACAAGGCTCCATGGACTTCCCATCACAATGCTCCAGGACCTTGTCATCACAGTGCTCAATTCCCTTCTCATTACAATGCTCCATGACCCCTGTCATCACAATACTCCATGAACATTTTCAGACCAATGCTTCATGACCTTCTCATCACAATGCTCCATGACCCATATCATCACAGTCCTCCATGACCACTGTCATCACAACACTCCATGACCCCTGACAACACAATGATCCGGGACTCTTGTCATCACAATGCTCCATTCCCTTGTCATCACAATGCTCCATGAACATTTTCAGCCCAATGCTCCATGACACTTGTCATCACAATGATCCATGCCCTTGTCATCCCAATGCTCCATGACCCCTGTAATCACAATGCTCCGTGACGCTTATCATCACAGTGCTCCATGACCCTTATCATCACAATTCTCCATGCCTGTGTCATCAAAATCCAACATGACATTGTCATCACAATGCTCCATGAGCTTGTCATCACAATACTCCATTAGCATTTTCATCACAATCCTCCATGAACCTTGGGATCACATTGCTCCATGCCCTTGTCATCACAATGCTCCATGCTCCTTGAAATCAAAATGGTCCATGACCTCTGTCATCACAATGCTCCAACCCCTTGTGATCACAATGTTCCATAACACTTGTCATCACAACACTCCATGATGACTGTCATGACAATACTCCATGCACTTGTCGTCACAATGCTCCATGACCTTTGTCATCACAATTCTCAATACACTTGTCATCACAATGCTCCCTGACACTTGTCGTCAGAATACTCCTTGAACCCTGTCATGACAAGGCTCCATGCCTTTTTCATCAGAATGCTCCATGCCCTTTTCATCACAATGTTCCATGCCATTGTCATCACAATACTCAACAAGCTTGTCATCAGAATGCTCTGTGACACTTTTCATCTCAATGATCCATGACCCCTGTCATCACAATGCTCCATGACACCTGTCATCACAATGCTCGATGCCCCTTGTCATTACAGTGCTCCATGATGTTCGTCATCACAATTATCCATGGTCTTCTCATCACAGTGCTCCACGTTCTTGCCATCACAATGCTCCATGCCCTGGTCATCACAATGCGCCATGTCCCCAGTCATCACAATGCTCCATGACCCCTGTCATCACAATGCTCCATACCGCTTGTCATTACAGTGCTCCATGACACTCGTAATCACAATTGTCCATGGTCTTCTCATCACAATGCTCCACGACCTTGTCATCAAAATGCTCCATGACCCTTGTCATCACAATGCTCCATGACCACTGTCATAACAATGCTCCATGACCCCTGTCATCACAAGGCTCCATACCACTTGCCATTACAGTGCTCCATGACGCTCCTCATCACAATTATCCATGGTCTTCTCATCACAATGCTCCACGGTCTTGCCATCACAGTGCTCCATGCCTTGGGCATCACAATGCTCCATGTCCCCGGTCATCACAATGCTCCATGACCACTGTCATCACAATGCTCTATGCCCCTTGTCATTAGAGTGCTCCATGACCCTCGTCATCACAATTATCCATGGTCTTCTCATCACAATGCTCCACGATCTTGCCATCGCAATGCTCCATGCCCTGGTCATCACAATGCTCCATGTCCCCTGTCATCAAAATTGTCCACGATCTTGGCATCACTATGCTCCATGACACTTCTCATCTCAGTGTTACATGCTTTGTCATCACAATTCTCTATGCACTTGTCATCGCAATGCTCCATGACCCCGTCATAGCAAGCTCCATGTGCTTGTCATCACAATCCTCCATGCCCTTGTCGTCACAATTCTCCATGACCTTTGTCATCACAATGCTCCCTGACACTTGTCGTCAGAATGCTCCCTGAAAACTTTCATGAAAAGGCTCCATGTCTTTTTCATCACAATGCCCCATGCCATTTTCATCAAAATGCTCCATGTCATTGTCCTCAAAATACTCCACAAGCTTGTCATCAGAATGCTCCATGAAACTTGTCATCACAATGCTCCATGACCCCTGTTATCACAATGCTCCATACCCCTTGTCATTACAGTGCTCCACGACGCTCATCATCACAATTATCCATGGTCTTCTCATCACAATGCTCCACGGTCTTGCCATCACAATACTCCATGCCCTGGTCATTACAATGCTCCATGTCCCCTGACATCAGAATTCTCCACGTTCTTGGCATCACTGTGCTCCATGAGGCTTTTCATCACAGTGTTACATGCTTTGTCATCACAATTCTCTATGCACTTGACATCGCAATGCTCCATGATCCCTGTCACAGCAAGCTCCATGTGATTGTCATCACAATGCTTCATGAACATGTCATCAAAATTCTCAATGGCCCTTGTTATCACAATGCTCCATGACCCTTGTCATCACAATGCTCCAAGCGCTTGTCATCAAAATGCTCCATTACCTTTGTCATCACAATCCTCCATGACACTTGGCATCACAATGCTCCATTCCATTGTCATCGCAATGGACCATGACATATGTCATCACAATGCTCCCTGACACCCTTCTTCACAATACTCCATGACCTTCTCATCACAATGCTCCATGCCCTTGTCATCACAATGCGCCATGCCCACTGTCATCACAATAATCCCTGAAACTTGTCAAACCAATGCAACATGCCCCTGTCATCACAATGCTCCATGCCCTTTCATCACAATGCTCTATGACCCCTGTCATCACAATGCTCCGTGACTCCAGTCATCACAATGCTTCATGACCTTTGTCATCACAATGGTCCATGACCTCGTCATCACAAGACTCTGTGACCTTGGTGACCACAACACTCCATGAACATTTCATCACAATGCTCGGTGACCCTTGTCATCACAATGCTCCATGCCTTTGTCAGCACATTACTCCATGACACATGGCATCAAATGTGCCATGCGCTTGTCATCACAATGCTCCACATCGTTGTCATCACAATGCTCCATGCGTTTGTCAGCACAATGTTCCATGACCCATGTCATCACAATGTGTCCTGCGTTTCTCATCACAATGCTCCACAGCCTTGTCATCACAATGCTCCATGCACCTCTCATCAAAATGCTCTCTCACCACTGATATCACAATGTTCCATCACTAGTCAACACAATACTCCCTCCACCCTGACATCCCAATATTCCATGACCCTTGTCACAACAATGCTACATGCTCTTATCATCACAATGCTCCATGACCCCTGACATCACAAAGTTCCATAACCCCTGTCATCACAATGTTCCATGACCCTTTTCATCACAATGCTCCATGACCCCTAACATCACAATGTTCTATAAACACTGTCATCAAAATGTTCCATGACCCTTTTCATCCAATTGCTCCAAGACCCTGTCATCACAATGCTCCCTGCCCTTCTCATCACAATGCACCACGCCCTTGTCATCAAAATGCTCCATGGCCTATGTCATCACAAAGCTCCAGGACCCTTGGAATCACAATGCTCCATGCCATTGTCATCACAAAGCTCCATGAAACCTCTCATCACATTGCTCCATGCCGTTGTCATCACAAAGCTCCATGACGCTTGTCATCACAATGCTCCATGCCCTTGTCATTGCAATCCTCCATGACACATGTATCACTGTGTTCCGTGCCCTTGTCATCACAATGCTCCATGCTCACTCTCATCACAATAATCCATGAAACTTTTCAGACCAATGCTCCATGCCCTTGTCATCACAATGCTCCATTACACCTGTCATAACAATGCTCCATGACCCCTGCCATCACAATGTTCTACGGCCTTGTCATCACAAGACTCCATGACCCTTGTCATCACAATGCTCCAAGACCCCTGTAATCACAATGCTCCATGCCCATGTCATCACAAAGCTCTCTGACGCATGTCATCAGAATGCTCCATGGCCTTCTCATCAAAATACTCCATGCCCTTGTCATCACAATCCTCCAAGACCCTTGTTATTACAATGATCCATGCCTCTTTTCATCTCAATGCTCCATGAACCCTGTCATCACAATGCACCATGCCCATTATCATAATGCTTCATGCTATTGTCATCACAATGAAATCAAAATTCTCCATGACCTCTCTCATCACAATGCTCCAAACCCTTGTGATCACAATGTTCCATAACACTTGTCATCACAACGCCCCATGACGCTGGTCATCACAATTATCCATGGAATTCTCATCACAATGCTCCATGACCTTTGTCATCACAATTCTCAATACACTTGTCATCACAATGCTCCCTGACACTTGTCATCAGTATGCTCATTGAACCCTGTCATGACAAGTCTCCATGCCTTTTTCATCACAATGATCCATGCCCTTTTCATCACAATGCTTCATGCCATTGTCATCACAATACTCCACAAGCTTGTCATCAGAATGCTCCGTGACCCTTGTCATCTCAATGATCCATGATCCCTGTCATCACAATGCTCCATGACACCTGTCATCACAATGCTTTATGCCCCTTGTCATTACAGTGCTCCATGATGTTCGTCATCACAATTATCCATGGTCTTCTCATCACAGTGTTCCACGGTCTTGCCATCACAATGCTCCATGCCCTGGTCATCACAATGCTCCATGTCCCCAGTCATCACAATGCTCCATGACCCCTGTCATCACAATGCTCCATACTGCTTGTCATTACAGTGCTCCATGACACTCGTAATCACAATTGTCCATGGTCTTCTCATCACAATGCTCCACGCCCTTGTCATCAAAATGCTCCATGACCCTTGTCATCACAATGCTCCATGACCACTGTCATAACAATGCTCCATGACCCCTGTCATCACAAGGCTCCATACCACTTGTCATTACAGTGTTCCATGATGCTCCTCATCACAATTATCCATGGTCTTCTCATCACAATGCTCCACGGTCTTGCCATCACAGTGCTCCATGCCTTGGGCATCACAATGCTCCATGTCCCCGGTCATCACAATGCTCCATGACCACTGTCATCACAATGCTCTATGCCCCTTGTCATTAGAGTGCTCCATGACCCTCGTCATCACAATTATCCATGGTCTTCTCATCACAATGCTCCACGATCTTGCCATCGCAATGCTCCATGCCCTGGTCATCACAATGCTCCATGTCCCCTGTCATCAAAATTGTCCACGATCTTGGCATCACTATGCTCCATGACACTTCTCATCTCAGTGTTACATGCTTTGTCATCACAATTCTCTATGCACTTGTCATCGCAATGCTCCATGACCCCGTCATAGCAAGCTCCATGTGCTTGTCATCACAATCCTCCATGCCCTTGTCGTCACAATTCTCCATGACCTTTGTCATCACAATGCTCCCTGACACTTGTCGTCAGAATGCTCCCTGAAAACTTTCATGAAAAGGCTCCATGTCTTTTTCATCACAATGCCCCATGCCATTTTCATCAAAATGCTCCATGTCATTGTCCTCAAAATACTCCACAAGCTTGTCATCAGAATGCTCCATGAAACTTGTCATCACAATGCTCCATGACCCCTGTTATCACAATGCTCCATACCCCTTGTCATTACAGTGCTCCACGACGCTCATCATCACAATTATCCATGGTCTTCTCATCACAATGCTCCACGGTCTTGCCATCACAATACTCCATGCCCTGGTCATTACAATGCTCCATGTCCCCTGACATCAGAATTCTCCACGTTCTTGGCATCACTGTGCTCCATGAGGCTTTTCATCACAGTGTTACATGCTTTGTCATCACAATTCTCTATGCACTTGACATCGCAATGCTCCATGATCCCTGTCACAGCAAGCTCCATGTGATTGTCATCACAATGCTTCATGAACATGTCATCAAAATTCTCAATGGCCCTTGTTATCACAATGCTCCATGACCCTTGTCATCACAATGCTCCAAGCGCTTGTCATCAAAATGCTCCATTACCTTTGTCATCACAATCCTCCATGACACTTGGCATCACAATGCTCCATTCCATTGTCATCGCAATGGACCATGACATATGTCATCACAATGCTCCCTGACACCCTTCTTCACAATACTCCATGACCTTCTCATCACAATGCTCCATGCCCTTGTCATCACAATGCGCCATGCCCACTGTCATCACAATAATCCCTGAAACTTGTCAAACCAATGCAACATGCCCCTGTCATCACAATGCTCCATGCCCTTTCATCACAATGCTCTATGACCCCTGTCATCACAATGCTCCATGACTCCAGTCATCACAATGCTTCATGACCTTTGTCATCACAATGGTTATGCCCTCATCATCACAAGGCTCTGTGACCTTTGTCACCACAGCGCTCCATGAACATTTCATCACAATGCTCGGTGACCCTTGTCATCCCAATGCTCAATGCCTTTGTTAGCACAATACTCCATGACCCATGGCATCACAATGTGCCATGCGCTTGTCATCACAATGCTCCACATCTTTGTCATCACACTGCTCCATGCACTTCTCATCAAAATGCTCTCTCACCACTGATATCACAATGTTCCATCACTAGTCAACACAATACTCCCTCACCCCTGTCATCACAATATTCCATGACCCTTGTCACAACAATGCTACATGCCTTTATCATCACAATGCTCCATTCCCCTGACATCACAATGTTCCATAACCCCTGTCATCACAATGCTCCCTGCCCTTCACAACAGAATGCACCACACCCTTGTCATCAAAATGCTCCATGACCTTTGTCATCACAAAGCTCAATGACCCTTGTCATCACAATGCTGCATGCCATTGTCATCACAATGCTCCATGAACCCTCTCATCACATTGTTCCATGCCCTTGTCATCACAGGCTCCATGATGCTTTTCATCACAATGCTCGATGCCATTCTTATCACAATGCTCCATGCGCTTCTCATTACAATCCTCCATGACCCATGTATCACAGTGTTCCATGCCCTTGTCATCACAATGCTCCTTGCCCCCTCTCATCACAATAATCCATGAAACTTTTCAGACCAATGCTCCATGCCCTTGTCATCACAATGCTCCATTACCCATGTCATAACAATGCTCCATGACCCCTGCCATCACAATGTTCCACAGCCTTGTCATCACAAGGCTCCATGACCCTTGTCATCACAATGCTCCAAGACCCCTGTAATCACAATGCTCCATGCCCTTGTCATCACAAAGCTCCATGACGCATGTCAACAGAATGCTCCATGGCCTTCTCATTCACGATGTTCCATGCCTTTGTCATCACAATGCTCCAAGACTCTTGTAATCGCAGTGCTCCATGACCCTTTTCATCTCAATGCTCCATGAACCCTGTCATCACAATGCACCATGCCCATCATCATAATGCTTCAGGCTATTGTCATCACAATGAAACCAAAATGCTCCATGACCTCTGTCATCACAATGCTCCAAATCCTTGAGATCAATATGTTCCATAACACTTATCATCACAACGCCCCATGACGCTCATCATCACAATTATCCATGGTCTTCTCATCACAATGCTCCATGACCTTTGTCATCACAATACTCAATACACTTGTCATCACAATGCTCCCTGACACTTGTTGGCAGTTTGCTCCTTGAACCCTGTCATGACAAGGCTCCATGCCTTTTTCATCACAATGATCCATGCCCTTTTCATCACAGTGCTCCAAGACCGCTGTAATCACAATGCTCCATGATGCATGTCATCAGAATGCTCCATGGCCTTCTCATCCCAATGCTCCATGCCCTTGTCATCACAATGCTCCAAGACCCCTGTAATCACAATGCTCCATGGCACTTTTCATCAGAATGCTCCATGAGACTTGTCATCACAAGGCTCCATGGTCTTCTCATCACAGTGCTCCAGTACCTTGTCATCACAATGCTCCATGACCCCTGTCATCACAGTACTCCATGGACATTTTCAGCCCAATGCTCCATGACCTTCTCATCACAATGCGCCATGACCCCTGTCATCACAATGCTCCATGACCACTGTCATCACAACGCTCCATGAACCCTGACAACACAATGATCCGGGACTCTTGTCATTAAAATGCTCCATGACCATTGTCATCACAATGATCCATGCGCTTGTCATCCCAATGCTCCATGACCCCTGTAATCACAATGCTCCGTGATGCTTGTCATCACAGTGCTCCATGAACCTTGTCATCATAATGCTCCTTGCCTTTGTCAACAAAATGGTACATAATCTTGTCATCACAATTCTCCATGCGCTTGTCATCACAATCCTCCATGACCATTGGGATCACATTGCTTCATGCCCTTGCCATCTCTCTCTTGCCTTTCTGGTTTTTACAGATATTCGGATGTCCCTTTTGACCGGTGGTAAGTGACAATTCTTTGTAGTGTGGATTTGTATTGCGCGCTTGCTTGATTGGCCAAAAAGGGCGTATGCGTTTTCTTCTGAATATATTCAGGAGAAAAGGCATACGCCCTTTGTGGCCAAGTGCATCTCTGTCCAAGTTGGGATGCTTTTCGTGTGCTTTAAAGGCGATTCCAATTTACCTCTTGAAATATGTTTTGTGCAATATTGCCTCATTTTCAAGTCCGCTTCATTGCCTACCCTCAACAGATTTTTGGAAGAGAGTAGTCCTTTATAAGTCTGCAGGTTTGTGAATTGCTGTGCCCCTGAGCTCCAATTTTCAACTCGTTTTTGGTGAGCTGACCGCAAGTCCAAAATTTTGGTTCAGGACCTATGCTGGTTCCCGGTGGGGGGCTGAGACTTTGGTTAATTCTTCTTCCTGCCGGGAAATTACAGTGATATGTGCCCGTCCAAATGCCTAACAGCTACTCTCTCATTGGTTCTCCCTCTTCCCTTTCATCCTCTGCCAAATTGGCAACCTGTGCGAACCAGGAGGTTAAAGGGGCTGTCTCTCCAAGTTGGGAGATTGATAGTAAAGCAGATGGAAAGTCAAACCAGAGCATCAGGAGAGGGACTATTCGTTGAGTTTTAGAAACCTTTCGTATGCACAGTGTGTCTGTTCTCTAGGTTTCCAGTACATGTTATAGCTGAAGTAATATTCCCTTCAACCGGGAGAGTTGGGAGCCATGGAATGTGTGCCAGGCATTTGTGAATTAAAGGGTCTGCATTTTCTCACCCAATCTCACAAATCCTCTCAGACCCAAGTGTCCAGCCTTATGACACATCCAGCTGTCATTGTAGATAGGGTCATTCCAGGTTTCATCAGAGACCCTGAAGGAATTGCAAAGAATTTCACAGTTTTTTTGTTTTGTTTTTGAAATTCCTTTTTATAGTGGGTTTGAGCTGATTCTCGCTGCCATGTTTATGCCAGTCTAGATACACTTGATTACCTTATGGAGACATATCAATACATAGGTTTTAAGATTATTACTAGTCAGATATATTCCTCTGAGGGAAATATGGGGTTTTGAGTCCCTTTCACTGAGGAAGGAGTAGGTCTTGTCTATTCCATAGTTGGTTTTTGGAGCGGTACCTGTGCTTATATCAAACTCTGGTTTTATGCATCACCCCACCTCTCCTTCCCCCTTAAGCAGGCATAAGAGTGTTTTTTAAATGTGAGACACTCTTCTCTTTCCTAACTCAGTTCAAGTGTAGCCATGTTTACAGGATCTTCATAAGTGATATCTTATGATAAGTTTCTTTTTCTGTGTGACTTATTTCACTTAGAATCATCTTACCTGAATCCACCCATTTTGCCGCTACTGGTCTTATGACATTGATTTCATGGCTGAGGGATGTTCCATTTTACGTAAGTTCCACAATTTTTTGAACCATATTTATATTTCCTGGGATACTTAAGGTGTACCCAAGTTGAGGTCCTTGTAAGCAGTGCATCCCTAAATTTTGGGGTGGCTCTGTCTTATTGATTTTCAGTTTTCCCAAGGTATATTCCCTAGACTGGAAGTGCCCTTGGCTCTGTAGCTCTGTTGTTTACTTTTTTTAGGGAACACAATGCACTCCTCCAGAGAGGCAGTTGCCAATTTACATCCCGCCCATCAGCATAACAAGGCTCCCTGTTCTCCAGGGCCTGTCTTGCCTTTCTGGTTTTTACACATTTTGTGGATGTCCCTTTTGACCGGTGGGAAGTGATACTTCTTTGTAGTGCAGATTTGCATTTCCCGCTTGCTTGCTTGGCCAAAAAGGGCGTATGCGTTTTCTCCTGAATATATTCAGGAGAAAACGCATACGCCCTTTTTGGCCAAGTGCATCATTGTCGAAGTTGTGCACCTCTTCCTGTGCTTTAAAGGTGATTCCAACGTACCTCTTGAAATCTGTTTCCTGCTATTCTGCCTCGCTTTCAAGTCCGCCCCGTTGCCTTCCCTCAACAGATTTTTGGACGATAGTTGTCCTTTATTACTCGGCCATTTTGTGAATTGCTGTGCCCCTGAGCTCCAATTTTCAACTCGTTTTTGGTGAGCTGACCGCAAGTCCAAAGTTTTGGTTCAGGACATGTACCTGTTCCCGGTGGGTGGCTGAGACTTTGGTTAATTCTTCTTCCTGCCGGGAAATTACAGTGATATGTGCCCGTCCAAATGCCTAACAGCTGCTCTCTCATTGGTTCTCCCTCTTCCGTTTCATCCTCTGCCAATTTGGCAACCTGTGTGAACCAGGAGGTTAAAGGGGCTGTCTCTGCATGTTGGGAGCTTGATAGTAAAGCAGATGGAAAGTCAAACCGGAGCACCAAGAGATGGACTATTCGTTGAGTTTTAGAATCCTTTCGTATTCACAGTGTGTCCGTTCTCTAGGTTTCCCGTACATGTTATAGCTGTAGTAATAGTGCCTTCAACCTGGGGAGTTGGGACCCATGGAATGGGTGCCAGGCATTTGTGCTTTAAAGGGTCTGCATTTGCTCACCCAACCTCACCAATCGTCTCAGTCCCAAGTGTCCCTCCTTATGCCACATCCAGCTGTCGTTGTAGATAGGGTCATTCCAGGTTTCATCAGAGACCCTGAAGGAATTGTAAAGAATTTCCCAGTTTTTTTTTTGTTTTTGAAATTCCTTTTTATAGTGGGTTTGAGCTGATTCTCGATGCCATGTTTATGCCAGTCCAGACACACCTGATTCCCTTACGGAGACATATCAATACATAGGTTTTAAGATTCTTACTAGTCAGATATATTCCTCTGTGGGAAATATGGGGTTTCGAGTCCCTTTCACTAAGGAAGGTGTAGGTCTTGTCTATTCCATAGTTGGTTTTTGGAACGGTACCTGTGCTTATATCAAACTGTGGTTTTATGCATCACCCCACTTCTCCTTCGCCCTTAAGCAGGCATAAGTGTGTTTTCTAAATGTGAGACACTGTTCTCTTTCCTAACTCAGTTCAAGTGCAGCCATGTTTATAGGATCTTCATAAGTGATATCTTATGATAAGTTTCTTTTTCTGTGTGACTTATTTCACTTAGAATCATCTTACCTGAATCCACCCATTTTGCTGCTACTGGTCTTATGACATTGATTTCATGGCTGAGGGATATTCCATCGTACGTAAGTACCACAATTTTTTGAACCATTTTTATATTTCCTGGGATACTCAAGGTGTACCCAAGTTGAGGTCCTTGTAAGCAGTGCAGCCCTAAATTTTGGGGTGGCTCTGTCTTATTGATTTTCAGTTTTCCCAAGGTATATTCCCTAGACTGGAAGTGCCCTTGGCTCTGTAGCTCTGTTCTTTACTTGTTTTAGGGAACACAATGCACTCCTCCAGAGAGGCAGTTGGCAATTTACATCCCGCCCATCAGCATAACAAGCCTCCCTGTTCTGCAGGGAGTGTCTTGCCTTTCTGGTTTTTACACATTTTGTGGATATCCCTTTTGACCGGTGGGAAGTGATACTTCTTTGTAGTGCAGATTTGCATTGCCCGTTTGCTTGCTTGGACAAAAAGGGCGTATGCGTTTTCTCCTGAATATATTCAGGAAAAAACGCATACGCCCTTTTTGGCCAAGTGCATCATTGTCGAAGTTGTGCCCTTCTTCCTGTGCTTTAAAGGCGATTCCAACATACCTCTTGAAATATGTTTCCTGCTATTCTGCCTCACTTTCAATCCGCCTCGTTTCCTTCCCTCAACAGATTTTTGGACGATAGTTGTCTTTATTACTCGGCCAGTTTGTGAATTGCTGTGCCCCTGAGCTCCATTTTTCAACTCGTTTTTGGTGAGCTGACCGCAAGTCCAAAATTTTGGTTCAAGACCTATGCTGGTTCCCGGTGGGGGGCTGAGACTTTGTTTAATTCTTCTTCCTGCTGGGAAGTTAGAGTGATATGTGCCCGTCCACATGCATAACAGCTACTCTCTCATTGGTTCTCCCTCTTCCCTTTCATCCTCTGCCAAATTGGAAACCTGTGCGAACCAGGAGGTTAAAGGGGCTGTCTCTCCAAGTTGGGAGGTTGATAGTAAAGCAGATGGAAAGTCCAACCAGAGCACCAGGAGAGGGACTATTCGTTGAGTTTTAGAAACCTTTCATTTTCACAGTGGGTCTGTTCTCTATGTTTCCCGTACATGTTATAGCTGTAGTAATATTTCCTTCAACCTGGAGAGTTGGGACCCATGGAATGGGTGCCAGGCATTTGTGCTTTAAAGGGTCTGCATTTGCTCACCCACTCTCACCAATCCTCTCAGTCCCAAGTGTCCAGCCTTATGCCACATCCAGCTGTCGTTGTAGATAGGGTCATTTCAGGTTTCATCAGAGACCCTGAAGGAATTGTAAAGAATTTCCCAGTTTTTTTGTTTTGTTTTTGAAATTCCTTTTTATAGTGGGTTTGAGCTGATTCTCGCTGCCATGTTTATGCCAGTCTAGACACACTTGATTCCCTTACGGAGACATATCAATACATAGGTTTTAAGATTCTTACTAGTGAGATATATTCCTCAGCGGGAAATATGTGGTTTTGAGTCCCTTTCACTGTGGAAGGTGTAGGTCTTGTCTATTCCATAGTTGGTTTTTGGAACGGTACCTGTGCTTATATCAAACTCTGGTTTTATGCATCACCCCACCTCTCCTTCCCCCTTAAGCAGGCATAAGAGTGTTTTCTAAATGTGAGACACTGTTCTCTTTCCTAACTCAGTTCAAGTGTAGCCATGTTTACAGGATCTTCATAAGTGATATCTTATGATAAGTTTCTTTTTCTGTGTGACTTATTTCACTTAGAATCATCGTACATGAATCCACGCATTTTGCTGCTACTGGTCTTATGACATTGATTTCATGGCTGAGGGATATTCCATCGTACGTAAGTACAACAATTTTTTGAACCATTTTTATATTTCCTGGGATATTTAAGGTGTACCCTTGTTGAGGTCCTTGTAAGCAGTGCAGCCCTAAATTTTGGGTTGGCTCTGTCTTATTGATTTTCAGTTTTCCCAAGGTATATTCCCTAGACTGGAAGTGTCCTTGGCTCTGTAGCTCTGTTGTTTATTTGTTTTATGGAACACAATGCACTCCTCCAGATAGGCAGTTGGCAATTTACATCCCGCCTATCAGCATAACAGGGCTCCCTGTTGTCCAGGGCCTGTCTTGCCTTTCTAGTTTTTACACATTTTGTGGATGACCCTTTTGACCGGTGGGAAGTGATACTTCTTTGTAGTGCAGATTTGCATTGCCCGCTTGCTTGCTTGGCCAAAAAGGGCGTATGCGTTTTCTCCTGAATATATTCAGGAGAAAACGCATACGCCCTTTTTGGCCAACTGCATCATTGTCGAAGTTGTGCACCTCTTCCTGTGCTTTAAAGGTGATTCCAACGTACCTCTTGAAATCTGTTTCCTGCTATTCTGCCTCGCTTTCAGGTCCGCCTCGTTGCCTTCCCTCAACAGATATTTGGACGATAGTTGTCCTTTATTACTTGGCCAATTTTGTGAATTGCTGTGCCCCTGAGCTCCATTTTTCAACTTGTTTTTGGTGAGCAGACCGCACATCCAAAATTTTGGTTCAAGACCTATGCTGGTTCCCGGTGGGGGGCTGAGACTTTGGTTAATTCTTCTTCCTGCCGGGAAGTTAGAGTGATATGTGCCCTTCCAGATGCCTAACAGCTACTCTCTCATTGGTTCTCCCTCTTCCCTTTCATCCTCTTCCAAATTGGAAACCTGTGCGAACCAGGAGGTTAAAGGGGCTGTCTCTCCAAGTTGGGAGGTTGATAGTAAAGCAGATGGAAAGTCAAACCGGAGCACCAGGAGTGGGACTATTCGTTGAGTTTTAGAAACCTTTCGTATTAACAGTGTGTCCATTCTCTAGGTTTCCCGTACATGTTATAACTGTAGTAATATTCCCTTTAACCTGGAGAGTTGGGACCCATGGAATGGGTGCCAGGCATTTGTGCTTTAAAGGGTGTGCATTTGCTCACCCAATCTCACCAATCGTCTCAGTCCCATGTGTCCCTCCTTATGCCACATCCAGCTGTCGTTGTAGATAGGGTCATTCCAGGTTTCATCAGAGACCCTGAAGGAATTGTAAAGAATTTCCCAGTTTTTTTGTTTTGTTTTTGAAATTCCTTTTTAGAGTGCGTTTGAGTTGATTCTCGCTGCCATGTTTATGCCAGTCTAGACACACTTGATACCCTTATGGAGACATATCAATACATAGGTTTTAAGATTCTTACTAGTCAGATATATTCCTCTGTGGGAAATATGGGGTTTTGAGTCCCTTTCACTGAGGAAGGTGTAGGTCTTGTCTATTCCATAGTTGGTTTTTGGAACGGTACCTGTGCTTATATCAAACTCTGGTTTTATGCATCACCCCACCTCTCCTTCCCCCTTAAGCAGGCATAAGAGTGTTTTCTAAATGTGAGACACTCTTCTCTTTCCTAACTCAGTTCAAGTGTAGCCATGTTTACAGGATCTTCATAAGTGATATCTTATGATAAGTTTCTTTTTCTGTGTGACTTATTTCACTTAGAATCATTGTACCTGAATCCACCCATTTTGCTGCTACTGGTCTTATGACATTGATTTCATGGCTGAGGGATATTCCATCCTACGTAAGTACAACAATTTTTGAACAATTTTTATATTTCCTGGGATATTTAAGGTGTACCCAAGTTGAGGTCCTTGTAAGCAGTGCAGCCCTACATTTTGGGGTGGCTCTGTCTTATTGATTTTCAGTTTTCCCAAGGAATATTCCCTAGACTGGAAGTGCCCTTGGCTCTGTAGCTCTGTTGTTTACTTGTTTTAGGGAACACAATGCACTCCTCCAGAGAGGCAGTTGGCAATTTACATCCCACCCATCAGCATAACAAGGCTCCCTGTTCTCCAGGGCCTGTCTTGCCTTTCTGGTTTTTACACATTTTGTGGATGTCCCTTTTGACCGGTGGGAAGAGATACTTCTTTGTAGTGCAGATTTGCATTGCCCGCTTGCTTGCTTGGCCAAAAAGGGCGTATGTGTTTTCTCCTGAATATATTCAGGAGAAAACGCATACGCCCTTTATGGCCAAGTGCATCATTGTCGAAGTTGTGCCCTCTTCCTGTGCTTTAAAGGTGATTCCAACGTACCTCTTGAAATCTGTTTCCTGCTATTCTGCCTCGCTTTCAAGTCCGCCTCGTTCCCTTTCCTCAACGGATTTTTGGACGATAGTTGTCTTTTATTACTCGGCCAGTTTGTGAATTGCTGTGCCACTGACCTCCATTTTTCAACTCGTTTTTGGTGAGCTGACCGCAAGTCCAAAATTTTGGTTCAAGACCTATGCTGGTTCCCGGTGGGTGGCTGAGACTTTGGTTAATTCTTCTTCCTGCCGGGAAGTTAGAGTGATATGTGCCCGTCCACATGCATAACAGCTACTCTCTCATTGGTTCTCCCTCTTCCCTTTCATTCTCTGCCAAATTGGAAACCTGTGCGAACCAGGAGGTTAAAGGGTCTGTCTCTCCAAGTTGGGAGGTTGATAGTAAAGCAGATGGAAAGTCCAACCAGAGCACCAGGAGAGGGACTATTCGTTGAGTTTTAGAAACCTTTCATTTTCACAGTGGGTCCGTTCTCTATGTTTCCCGTACATGTTATAGCTGTAGTAATATTTCCTTCAACCTGGAGAGTTGGGACCCATGGAATGGGTGCCTGGCATTTGTGCTTTAAAGGGTCTGCATTTGCTCACCCACTCTCACCAATCCTCTCAGTCCCAAGTGTCCAGCCTTATGCCACATCCAGCTGTCGTTGTAGATAGGGTCATTTCAGGTTTCATCAGAGACCCTGAAGGAATTGTAAAGAATTTCCCAGTTTTTTTGTTTTGTTTTTGAAATTCATTTTTATAGTGGGTTTGAGCTGATTCTCGCTGCCATGTTTATGCTAGTCTAGACACACTTGATTCCCTTACGGAGACATATCAATACATAGGTTTTAACATTCTTACTAGTGAGATATATTCCTCAGCGGGAAATATGGGGTTTTGAGTCCCTTTCACTGAGGAAGGTGTAGGTCTTGTCTATTCCATAGTTGGTTTTTGGAACGGTACCTGTGCTTATATCAAACTCTGGTTTTATGCATCACCCCACCTCTCCTTCCCCCTTAAGCAGGCATAAGAGTGTTTTCTAAATGTGAGACACTGTTCTCTTTCCTAACTCAGTTCAAGTGTAGCCATGTTTACAGGATCTTCATAAGTGATATCTTATGATAAGTTTCTTTTTCTGTGTGACTTATTTCACTTAGAATCATCGTACCTGAATCCACCCATTTTGCTGCTACTGGTCTTATGACATTGATTTCATGGCTGAGGGATATTCCATCGTACGTAAGTACCAATATTTTTTGAACCATTTTTATATTTCCTGGGATATTTAAGGTGTACCCAAGTTGAGGTCCTTGTAAGCAGAGCAGCCCTAAATTTTGGGGTGGCCGTGTCTTATTGATTTTCAGTTTTTCCAAGGTATATTCCCTAGACTGGAAGTGCCCTTGGCTCTGTAGCTCTGTTCTTTACTTGTTTTAGGGAACACAATGTACTCCTCCAGAGAGGCAGTTGGCAATTTACATCCCGCCCATCAGCATAACAAGGCTCCCTGTTCTCCAGGGCCTGTCTTGCCTTTCTGGTTTTTACACATTTTGTGGATGTCCCTTTTGACCGGTGGGAAGTGATACTTCTTTGTAGTGCAGATTTCCATTGCCCGCTTGCTTGCTTGGCCAAAAAGGGCGTATGCGTTTTCTCCTGAATATACTCAGGAGAAAACGCATACGCCCTTTTTGGCCAAGTGCATCATTGTCGAAGTTGTGACCCTCTTCCTGTGCTTTAAAGGCGATTCCAACATACCTCTTGAAATCTGTTTCCTGCTATTCTGCCTCACTTTCAAGTCCGCCTCGTTGCCTTCCCTCAACAGATTTTTGGACGATAGTTGTCCTTTATTACTCGGCCAGTTTGTGAATTGCTGTGCCCCTGAGCTCCATTTTTCAACTCGTTTTTGGTGAGCTGACCGCAAGTCCAAAATTTTGGTTCAGGACCTATACTGGTTCCCAGTGGGTGGCTGAGACTTTGGTTAATTCTTCTTCCTGCTGGGAAATTACAGTGATATGTGCCCGTCCAAACGCCTAACAGCTACTCTCTCATTGGTTCTCCTTCTTCCCTTTCATCCTCTGCCAAATTGGCAACCTGTGTGAACCAGGAGGTTAAAGGGGCTGTCTCTCCAATTTGGGAGGTTGATAGTAAAGCAGGTGGAAATTCAAACCGGAGCACCAGGAGATGGACTATTCGTTGAGTTTTAGAAACCTTTCGTATTCACAGTGTGTCCGTTCTCTAGGTTTCCCGTACATGTTATAAATGTAGTAATATTCCCTTCAACCTGGAGAGTTGGGACCCATGGAATGGGTGCCATGCATTATTGCTTTAAAGGGTCTGCATTTGCTCACCCAATCTCATCAATCCTCTCAGTCCCAAGTGTCTAACCTTATGCCACATCCAGCTGTCGTTGTAGATAGGGTCATTCCAGGTTTCATCAGAGACCCTGAAGGAATTTTAAAGAATTTCCCAGTTTTTTTGTTTTGTTTTTGAAATTCCTTTTTATAGTGGGTTTGAGCTGATTCTCGCTGCCATGTTTATGCCAGTCTAGACACACTTGATTCCCTTACGGAGACATATCAATACATAGGTTTTAATATTCTTACTAGTCAGATATATTCCTCTGCGGGAAATATGGGGTTTTGAGTCCCTTTCACTGAGGAAGGTGTAGGTGTTGTCTATTCCATAGTTGGTTTTTGGAACGGTACCTGTGCTTATATCAAACTCTGGTTTTATGCATCACCCCACCTCTCCTTCCCCCTTAAGCAGGCATAAGAGTGTTTTCTAAATGTGAGACACGGTTCTCTTCCTAACTCAGTTCAAGTGTAGCCATGTTTACAGGATCTTCATAAGTGATATCTTATGATAAGTTTCTTTTTCTCTGTGACTTATTTCACTTAGAATCATCGTACCTGAATCCACCCATTTTGCTGCTACTGGTCTTATGACATTGACTTCATGGCTGAGGGATATTCCATCCTACGTAAGTACCACAATTTTTTGAACCATTTTTATATTTCCTGGGATACTTAAGGTGTACCCAGGTTGAGGTCCTTGTAAGAAGTGCAGCCCTAAATTTTGGGGTGGCTCTGTCTTATTGATTTTCAGTTTTCCAAAGGTATATTCCCTAGACTGGAACTGCCCTTGGCTCTGTAGCTCTGTTCTTTACTTGTTTTAGGGAACACAGTGTACTCCTCCAGAGAGGCAGTTGGCAATTTACATCCCGCCCATCAGCATAACAAGGCTCCCTGTTCTCCAGGGCCTGTCTTGCCTTTCTGGTTTTTACACATTTTTGTGGATGTCCCTTTTGACCGGTGGGAAGTGATACATCTTTGTAGTGCAGATTTGCATTGCCCGCTTGCTTGCTTGGCCAAAAAGGGCGTATGCGTTTTCTCCTGAATATATTCAGGAGAAAACACATGCACCCTTTTTGGCCAAGTGCATCATTGTCGAAGTTGTGCCCCTCTTCCTGTGCTTTAAAGGCGATTCCAACGTACCTCTTGAAATCTGTTTCCTGCTATTCTGCCTCGCTTTCAAGTCCGCCTCGTTGTCTTCCCTCAACAGATTTTTGGACGATAGTTGACCTTTATTACTGGGCCAGTTTGTGAATTGCTGTGCCCCTGAGCTCCATTTTTCAACTCGTTTTTTGTGCGCTGACCGCAAGTCCAAAATTTTGGTTCAGGACCTATACTGCTTCCCGGTGCGTGGCTGAGACTTTGGTTAATTCTTCTTCCTGCCGGGAAATTACAGTGATATGTGCCCGTCCAAATGCCTAACAGCTACTCTCTCATTGGTTCTCCCTCTTCCCTTTCATCCTCTGCCAAATTGGCAACCTGTGCGAACCAGGAGGTTAAAGGGGCTGTCTCTCCAAGTTGGGAGGTTGATAGTAAAGCAGATGGAAAGTCAAACCGGAGCACCAGGAGAAGGACTATTCGTTGAGTTTTAGAAACCTTTCGTATTCACAGTGTGTCCGTTCTCTAGGTTTCCCGTACATGTTATAGCTGTAGTAATATTCCCTTCAACCTGGAGAGTTGGGACACATGGAATGGGGGCCAGGCATTTGTGCTTTAAAGGGTCTGCATTTGATCAACCAATATCACAAATTCTCTCAGTCCCAAGTGTCCAGCCTTATGCCACAACCATCTGTCCTTGTAGATAGGGTCATTGCAGGTTTCATCAGAGACCCTGAAGGGATTGTAAAGAATTTCCAGTTTTTTTGTTTTGTTTTTGAAATTCCTTTTTATAGTGGGTTTGAGCTGATTCTCGCTGCCATGTTTATGCCAGTCTAGACACACTTGATTCCCTTACGGAGACATATCAGTACATAGGTTTTAAGATTCGTACTAGTCAGATATATTCCTCTGCGGGAAATATGGGGTTTTGAGTCCCTTTCACTGAGGAAGGTGTAGGTCTTGTCTATTCCATAGTTGGTTTTTGGAACGGTACCTGTGTTTATATCAAACTGTGGTTTTATGCATCACTCCACCTCTCCTTCCCCCTTAAGCAGGCATAAGAGTATTTTCTAAATGTGAGACACTGTTCTCTTTCTTAACTCAGTACAAGTGTAGCCATGTTTACAGAATCTTCATAAGTGATACCTTATGATAAGTTTCTTTTTCTGTGTGACTTATTTCACGTAGAATCATCGTACATGAATCCACCCATTTTGCTGCTACTGGTCTTATGACATTGAATTCATGGCTGAGGGATATTCCATCGTACGTTAGAACCACAATTTTTTGAACCATTTTTATATTTCCTGGGATATTACGTTGTACCCAAGTTGAGGTCCTTGTAAGCAGTGCAGCCCTAAATTTGGGGTGGCTCTGTCTTATTGATTTTCAGTTTTCCCAAGGTATATTCCCTAGACTGGAAGTGCCCTTGGCTCTGTAGCTCTGTTGTTTACTTGTTTTAGGGAACACAATGCACTCCTCCAGAGAGGCAGTTGGCAATTTACATCCCGCCCATCAGCATAACAAGGCTCCCAGTTCTCCAGGGCCTGTCTTGCCTTTCTGGTTTTTACATATTTTGTGGATGTCCCTTTTGACCGGTGGGAAGTGATACTTCTTTGTAGTGCAGATTTGCGTTGCCCGCTTGCTTGCTTGGGCAAAAAGGGCGTATGCGTTTTCTCCTGAATATATTCAGGAGAAAACGCATACGCCCTTTTTGACCAAGTTCATCATTGTCGAAGTTGAGCCCCTCTTCCTGTGCTTTAAAGGCGATTCCAACATACCTCTTGAAATCTGTTTCCTGCTATTCTGCCTCGCTTTGAAGTCCGCCTCGTTGCCTTCCCTCAACAGATTTTTGGACGATAGGTGTCCTTTATTACTCGGCCAGTTTGTGAATTGCTGTGCCCCTGAGCTCCATTTTTCAACTCGTTTTTGGTGAGCTGACCGCAAGTCCAAAATTTTGATTCAGGACATATACTGGTTCCCGGTGGGTGGCTGAGACTTTGGTTAATTCTTCTTCCTGCCGGGAAATTACAGTGATATGTGCCCGTCCAAATGTCTAACAGCTACTCTCTCATTGGTTCTCCCTCTTCCCTTTCATCCTCTGCCAAATTGGCAACCTGTGCGAACCAGGAGGTTAAAGGGGCTGTCTCTCCAAGTTGGGAGGTTGATAGTAAAGCAGATGGAAAGTCAAACTTGAGTACCAGAAGAGGGACTATTCGTTGAGTTTTAGAAACCTTTTGTATTCACAGTGTGTCCGTTCTAAACGTCTCCCATACATGTTATAGCTGTAGTAACATTCCCTTCAAACTGGAGAGTTGGGACCCTTGGAATGGGTGCCAGCATTTGTGCTTTAAAGGGTCTGCATTTGCTCACCCAATCTCACCAATCGTCTCAGTCCCAAGTGTCCAGACTTATGCCACATCCAGCTGTCGTTGTAGATAGGGTCATTCCAGGTTTCATCAGAGACCTGAAGGAATTGTAAAGAATTTCCCCTTTTTTTTGTTTTGTTTTTGAAATTCCTTTTTATCGTGGGTTTGAGCTGATTCTCGCTGCCATGTTTATGCCAGTCTAGACACACTTGATTACCTTACGGAGACATATCAATACATAGTTTTTAAGATTCTTACTAGTCAGATATATCCCACTGTGGGAAATATGGGGTTTTGAGTCCCTTTCAGTGAGGAAGGTGTAGTTCTTGTCTATTCCATAGTTGGTTTTTGGAACGGTACCTGTGCTTATATCAAACTCTGGTTGTATGCATCACCCCACCTCTCCTTCCCCCTTAAGCAGGCATAAGAGTGTTTTCTAAATGTGAGACACTGTTCTCTTTCCTAACTCAGTTCAAGTGTAACCATGTTTACAGGAACTTCATAAGTGATATCTTATGATAAGTTTCTTTTTCTGTGTGACTTATTTCACTTAGAATCATCGTACCTGAATCCACCCATTTTGCTGCTACTGGTCTTATGACATTGATTTCATGGCTGAGGGATATTCCATCGTACGTAAGTACCACAATTTTTTGAACCATTTTTATATTTCCTGGGATATTTAAGGTGTACCCAAGTTGAGGTCCTTGTAAGCAGTGCAGCCCTAAATTTTGGGGTGGCTCTGTCTTATTGATTTTCAGTTTTCCCAAGGTATATTCCCTACACTGGAAGTGCCCTTGGCTCTGTAGCTCTGTTGTTTACTTGTTTTAGGGAACACAATGCACTCCGCCAGAGAGGCAGATGGCAATTTACATCCCGCCCATAAGCATAACAAGGCTCCCTGTTCTCCAGGGCCTGTCTTGCCTTTCTGGTTTTTACACATTTTGTGGATGTCCCTTTTGACCAGTGGGAAGTGATGCTTCTTTGTCGTGCAGATTTGCATTGCCCGCTTGCTTGCTTGCCCAAAAAGGGCGTATGCGTTTTCTCCTGAATATATTCAGGAGAAAACGTATACGCCCTTTTTGGCCAAGTGCATCATTGTCGAAGTTGTGCCCCTCTTCTTGTGCTTTAAAGGCGATTCCAACGTACCCCTTGAAATCTGTTTCCTGCTATTCTGCCTCACTTTCAAGTCCGCCACGTTGCCTTCCCAGAACAGATTTTTGGACGATAGTTGTCCTTTATTACTCGGCCAGTTTGTGAATTGCTGTGCCCCTGACCTCCATTTTTCAACTCGTTTTTTGTGAGCTGACCGCAAGTCCAAAATTTTGGTTCAGGACCTATGCTGGTTCCCAGTGGGGGGCTGAGACTTTGGTTAATTCTTCTTCCTGCTGGGAAGTTAGAGTGATATGTGCCCGTAAAAATGCGTAACAGCTACTCTCTCATTGGTTCTCCCTCTTCCCTTTCATCCTCTGCCAAATTGGAAACCTGTGCGAACCAGGAGGTTAAAGGGACTGTCTCTCCAATTTGGGAGATTGATAGTAAAGCAGATGGAAAGTCAAACCAGAGCACCAGGAGAGGGACGATTCGTTGAGTTTTAGAAACCTTTCGTATTCACCGTGTGTCCATTCTCTAGGTTTCCTGTACATGTTATAGCTGTAGTAATATTCCCTTCAACCTGGAGTGTTCGGAGCCATGGAATGGGTGCCAGGCATTTGTGTTTTAAAGTGTCTGCATTTGCTCACCCAATCTCACCAATCCTCTCAGTCCCACGTGTCCAGCCTTATGCCACATCCAGCTGTTATTGTAGATAGGGTCATTCCTGGTTTCATCAGAGACCCTGAAAGAATTGTAAAGAATTTCCCTGTTTTTTTGTTTTGTTTTTGAAATTCCTTTTTATAGTGGGATTGAGCTGATTCTCGCTGCCATGTTTATGCCATTCTAGACACACTTGATTGCCTTATGGAGACATATCAATACATAGGTTTTAAGATTCTTACTAGTCAGATATATTCCTCTGTGGGAAATATTGGGTTTTGTGTCCCTTTCACTGAGGAAGGTGTAGGTCTTGTCCATTCCATAGTTGGTTTTTGGAATGGTACCGGTGCTTATATCAAACTCTGGTTTTATGCATCACCCCACCTCTCCTTCCCCCTTAAGCAGGCATAAGAGAGTTTTCTAAATGTGAGACACTGTTCTCTTTCCTAACTCAGTTCAAGGGTAGCCATGTTTACAGGATCTTCATAAGTGATATCTTATGATAAGTTTCTTTTTCTGTGTGACTTATTACACTTAGAATCAGCGTACCTGAATCCACCCATTTTGCTGCTACTAGTCTTATGACATTGATTTCATGGCTGAGGGATATTACATCGTATGTAAGTACCACAATTTTTTGAACCATTTTTATATTTCCTGGGATATTTAAAGTGTACCCAAGTTGAAGTCCTTGTGAGCAGTGCAGCCCTAAATTTTGGGGTGGCTCTGTCTTATTGATTTTCAGTTTTCCCAAGGTATATTCCCTAGACTGGAAGTGCCCTTGGCTCTGTAGCTCTGTTCTCTACTTCTTTTAGGGAACACAATATACTCCCCCAGAGAGGCAGTTCACAATTTACATCCCGCCCATCAGCATAACAAGGCTCCCTGTTCTCCAGGGCCTGTCTTGCCTTTCTGGTTTTTACACATTTTGTGGATGTCCCTTTTGACCGGTAGGAAGTGATACTTATTTGTAGTGCAGATTTGCATTGCCCGTTTGCTTGCTTGTCCAAAAAGGGCGTATGCGTTTTCTCCTGAATATATTCAGGAGAAAACGCATACGCCATTTTTGGCCAATGCATCATTGTCGAAGTTGTGCCCCTCTTCCTGTTCTTTAAAGGCAATTCCAACGTACCTCTTGAAATCTGTTTCCTGCTATTCTGCCTCGCTTTCAAGTCTGCCTCGTTGCCTTCCCTCAACAGATTTTTGGACGATAGTTGTCCTTTACTACTCGGCCAGTTTGTGAAATGCTGTGCCCCTGAGCTCCATTGTTCGACTCGTTTTTGGTGAGCTGACCGCAAGTCCAAAATTTTGGTTCAGGACCTATACTGGTTCCCAGTGGGTGGCTGAGACTTTGGTTAATTCTTCTTCCTGTCGGGAAATTAGAGTGATATGTGCCCGTCCAAATGCCTAACAGCTACTCTCTCATTGGTTCTCCCTCTTCCCTTTCATCCTCTGCCAAATTGACAACCTGTGCGAACCAGGAGGTTAAAGGGGCTGTCTCTCCAAGTTGGGAGGTTGATAGTAAAGCAGGTCGAAAGCCAAACAGGAACACCAGGAGAGGGACTATTCGTTGAGTTTTAGAAACCTTTCGTATTCACAGTGTGTCCGTTCTCTAGGTTTTCCGTACATGTTATAACTGTAGTAATATTCCCTTCAACCTGGAAGGTTGGGAACCATCGAATGGGTGCCATGCATTATTGCTTTAAAGGTTCTGCATTTGCTCAACCAATCTCACCAATCCTCTCAGTCCCAAGTGTCCAGCCTTATGCCACATCCATCTGTCGTTGTAGGTAGGGTCATTCCAGGGTTCATCAGAGACTCTGAAGGAATTGTAAAGAATTTCCCAGATTTTTTGTTTTGTTTTTGAAATTCCTTTTTATAGTGGGTTTGAGCTGATTCTCACTGCCATGTTTATGCCAGTATAGACACACTTGATTCCCTTACGGAGACATATCAATACATAGGTTTTAAGTTTCTACTAATCAGATATATTCCTCTGTGGGAAATATGGGGTTTTGAGTACCTTTCACTGAGAAAGGTGTAGGTCTTGTCTATTCCATAGTTGGTTTTTGGAACGGTACCTGTGCTTATATCAAACTCTGGTTTTATGCATCACCCCACCTCTCCTTCCCCCTTAAGCAGGTCTAAGAGAGTTTTCTAAATGTGAGACACTGTTCTCTTTCCTAACTCAGTTCAAGTGTAGCCATGTTTACAGGATTTTCATACGTGATATCTTATGATAAGTTTCTTTTTCTGTGTGACTTATTTCACTTAGAATCATCGTACTTGAATCCACCCATTTTGCTGCTACTGGTCTTATGACATTCACTTCATGGCTCAGGGATATTCCATCGTACGTAAGTACCACAATTTTTGGAACCATTTTTATATTTCCTGGGATATTTAAGGTGTACCCAAGTTGAGGTCCTTGTAAGCAGTGCAGCCCTAAATTTTGGGGTGGCTCTGTCTTATTGATTTTCAGTTTTCCCAAGGTATATTCCCTAGACTGGAAGGGCCCTTTGCTCAGTAGCTCTGTTGTTTACTTGTTTTAGGGAACACAATGCAGTCCTCTAGAAAGGCAGTTGGCAGTTTACATCCCAACCATCAGCATAACAAGGCTCCCCCTTCTCCAGGGCCTGTCTTGCCTTTCTGGTTTTTACACATTTTGTGGATGTCCCTTTCGACCGGTGGGAAGTGATACTTCTTTGTAGTGCAGATTTGCATTGCCCGCTTGCTTGCTTGGCGAAAAAGGGTGTAAGCGTTTTCTCCTGAATATATTCAGGAGAAAACGCATACGCCCTTTTTGGCCAAGTGCATCATTGTCGAAGTTGTGCCCCTCTTCCTGTGCTTTAAAGGTGATTCCAACGTACCTCTTGAAATCTGTTTCCTGCTATTCTGCCTCGATTTCAAGTCCGCCTCGTTGCCTTCCCTCAACAGATTTTTGGACGATAGTTGTCCTTTATTACTCAGCCATTTTGTGAATTGCTGTGCTCCTGAGCTCCATTTTTCAACTCGTTTTTGGTGAGCTGACCGCAAGTCCAACATTTTGGTTCAGGACCTATACTGGTTCCCGGTGGGTGGCTGAGACTTTGGTTAATTCTTCTTCCTGCCGGGAAATTACAGTGATATATGCCCGTCCAAATGCCTAACAGCTACTATCTCATTGGTTCTCCCTCTTCCCTTTCATCCTCTGCCAAATTGCAGCCTGTGCGAACCAGGAGGTTAAAGGGGCTGTCTCTCCAAGTTGGGAGGTTGATAGTAAAGCAGATGGAAAGTCAAACCAGAGCACCAGGAGAGGGACTATTCGTTGAGTCTTAGAAACCTTTCATATTCACAGTGTGTCCGTTCTCTAGGCTTTCCGTACATGTTATAACTGTAGTAATATTCCCTTCAACCTGGAGAGTTGGGAACCATCGAATGGGTGCCATGCATTATTGCTTTAAAGGGTCTGCATTTGCTCACCCAATCTCACCAATCCTCTCAGTCCCAAGTGTCCAGCCTTATGCCACATCCAGCTGTCGTTGTAGATAGAGTCATTCCAGGTTTCATCAGAGACTCTGAAGGAATTGTAAAGAATTTCACAGTTTTTTTGTTTTGTTTTTGAAATTCCTTTTTATAGTGGGTTTGAGCTGATTCTCGATGCCATGTTTATGCCAGTATAGACACACTTGATTCCCTTACGGAGACATATCAATACATAGGTTTTAAGATTCTACTAGTCAGATATATTCCTCTGTGGGAAATATGGTGTTTTGAGTACCTTTCACTGAGGAAGGTGTGGGTCTTGTCTATTCCATAGTTGGTTTTTGGAACGGTACCTGTGCTTATATCAAACTCTGGTTTTATGCATCACCCCACCTCTCCTTCCCCCTTAAACAGGCATAAGTGTGTTTTCTAAATGTGAGACTCTGTTCTCTTTCCTAACTCATTTCAAGTGTAGCCATGTTACAGGATCTTCATAAGTGATATCTTATGATAAGTTTCTTTTTCTGTGTGACTTATTTCACTTAGAATCATCGTAGCTGAATCCACCCATTTTGCTGCTACTGGTCTTATGACATTGACTTCATGGCTCAGGGATTTTCCATCGTACGTAAGTACCACAATTTTTTGAACCATTTTTATATTTCCTGGGATATTTAAGGTGTACCCAAGTTGAGGTCCTTGTAAGCAGTGCAGCCCTAAATTTTGGGGTTGCTCTGTCTTATTGATTTTCAGTTTTCCCAAGGTATATTCCCTACACTGGAAGTGCCCTTGGCTCTGTAGCTCTGTTGTTTACTTGTTTTAGGGAACACAATGCACTCCTCCAGAGAGGCAGTTGGAAATTTACATCCCGCCCATCAGCATAACAAGGCTCCCTGTTCTCCAGGGCCTGTCTTGCCTTTCCGGTTTTTACACATTTTGTGGATGTCCCTTTTGACCGGTGGGAAGTGATACTTCTTTGTAGTGCAGATTTGCATTGCCTGCTTGCTTGCTTGGCCAAAAAGGGCGTATGCGTTTTCTCCTGAATATATTCAGGAGAAAACGCATACGCCCTTTTTGGCCAAGTGCATCATTGTCGAAGTTGTGCCCCTCTTCCTGTGCTTTAAAGGCGATTCCAACGTACCTCTTGAAATCTGTTTCCTGCTATTCTGCCTCGCTTTCAAGTCCGCCTCGTTGCCTTCCCTCAACAGATTTTTGGACGATAGTTGTCCTTTATTACTCGGCCAGTTTGTGAATTGCTGTGCCCCTGAGCTCCATTTTTCAACTCGTTTTTGGTGAGCTGACCGCAAGTCCAAAATTTTGGTTCAGGACCTATACTGGTTCCCGGTGGGTGGCTGAGACTTTGGTTAATTCTTCTTCCTGCCGGGAAATTACAGTGATATGTGCCCGTCCAAATGCCTAACAGCTACTCTCTCATTGGTTCTCCCTCTTCCCTTTCATCCTCTGCCAATTTGGCAACCTGTGTGAACCAGGAGGTTAAAGGGGCTGTCTCTCCAAGTTGGGGGGTTGATAGTAAAGCAGATGAAAAGTCAAATCGGAGCACCAGGAGAGGGACTATTCGTTGAGTTTTAGAAACCTTTCGTATTCACAGTGTGTCCGTTCTCTAGGTTTCCCGTACATGTTATAGCTGTAGTAATATTCCCTTCAACCTGGAGAGTTGGGACTCATGGAATGGGTGCCATGAATTATTGCTTTAAAGGGTATGCATTTGCTCACCCAATCTCACCAATCGTCTCAGTCCCAAGTGTCCCTCCTTATGCCACATCCAACTGTTGTTGTAGATAGGGTCATTCCAGGTTTCATCAGGGACCCTGAAGGAATTGTAAAGAATTTCCCAGTTTTTTTGTTTTGTTTTTGAAATTCCTTTTTATAGTGGGTTTGAGCTGATTCTCGCTGCCATGTTTATGCCAGTCTAGACACAGTTGATTCCCTTATGGAGACATATCAATACATAGGTTTTAAGATTCTTACTAGTCAGATATTTTCCTCTGCGGGAAATATGGGGTTTTGAGTCCCTTTCGCTGAGGACGGTGTAGGTCTTGTCTATTCCATAGTTGGTTTTTGGAACGGTACTTGTGCTTATATCAAACTCTGGTTTTATGCACCACCCCACCTCTCCTTCCCCCTTAAGCAGGTATAAGAGTGTTTTCTAAATGTGAGACACTGTTCTCTTTCCTAACTCAGTTCAAGTGTAGCCATGTTTACAGGATCTTCATAAGTGATATCTTATGATAAGTTTCTTTTTCTGTGTGACTTATTTCACTTAGAATCATCGTACCTGAATCCACCCATTTTGCTGCTACTGGTCTTATGACATTGATTTCATGGCTGAGGGATATTCCATCGTACGTAAGTACCACAATTTTTTTAACCATTTTTATATTTCCTGGGATATTTAAGGTGTACCCAAGTTGAGGTCCTTGTAAGCAGTGCAGCCCTAAATTTTGGGGTGGCTCTGTCTTATTGATTTTCAGTTTTCCCAATGTATATTCCCTAGACTGGAAGTGCCCTTGGGTCTGTAGCTCTGTTGTTTACTTGTTTTAGGGAACACAATGCACTCCTCAAGAGAGGCAGTTGGCAATTTACATCCCGCGCATCAGCATAACAAGGCTCCCTGTTCTCCAGGGCCTGTCTTGCCTTTCTGGTTTTTACACATTTTGTGGATGTCCCTTTTGACCTGTGGGAAGTGATACTTCTTTGTAGTGCAGATTTGCATTGCCCGCTTGCTTGCTTGGCCAAAAAGGTCGTATGGGTTTTCTCCTGAATATATTCAGGAGAAAACGCATACGCCCTTTTTGGCCAAGTGCATCATTGTCGAAGTTGTGCCCCTCTTCCTGTGCTTTAAAGGCGATTCCAACGTACCTCTTAAATCTGTTTCCTGCTATTCTGCCTCGCTTTCAAGTCCGCCTCGTTTCCTTCCCTCCACAGATTTTTGGACGATAGTTGTTTTTTATTACTCGGCCAGGTTGTGAATTGCTGTACCCCTGAGCTCCATTTTTAAACTCGTTTTTTTTGTGAGCTGACCGCATGTACAAAATTTTGGTTCAGGACCTATGCTGGTTCCAGGTGGGTGGCTGAGACTTTGGTTAATTCTTCTTCCTGCCGGGAAATTAGAGTGATATGTGCCCGTCCAAATGCCTAACAGCTACTCTCTCATTGGTTCTCCCTCTTCCCTTTCATCCTCTGCCAAAGTGGCAACCTGTGCGAACCAGGAGGTTAAAGGGGCTGTCTCTCCAAGTTGGGAGATTGATAGTAAAGCAGATGGAAAGTCAAAGCGGGGCACCAGGAGAGGGACTATTCGTTGAGTTTTAGA